>NW_023459090.1:36566-76173 GCF_013731165.1 Rhagoletis pomonella | reverse complement strand
TAGGATAAATAAACATAACATCTTTTAGTGCAGTTTTATTTAAAACAAAAAAAAAACACAATATATATACAGCTTATATATGTACATACCTCACATGGGTGAATTTTTTGAAAGAATTAGTATTTTTTTTTTCTTCTAGTTTGTGTTATTTGTTAAGTTTTTTTTAATGAAACTAATTGTAAAAACCTTCAAAAATTGCGACAAGAATAACAAGAGTACCAGTTGGACAGAACAAAACATAACCACAGATCATAGAAAATATTCTACGTTCTTTGTGATAACGAAAGTGCTGCCACGTTTTTTCCGAAAAATGGTTTTTGGGCCAGAGTACAGAGAGACTCTTGTTTGAAAATCTTTTTTTAATCGGTACAAATATGAAGAACTGAGGCACTTATACTCCCGACTTTTAGAAAATATTCAGCGGGAGAATTTTCACCAAATCGGTACTGTCCCGCCAAAATCGATACGAATGGTCACCGTACGTATGAGTAACATTCTTAACAGCTCATATTTCATCCAAAAAATCATTAGGCATTCACCAAAATGTTCCCCAATAGTTGGCGCAGAAATCGATGTTTTTGGAAAATCTTTATTTATGGTATGATTTGTTTCAAAATCAAGTATAGTTGACATGTAATGCAGATGTATCTAGGTCGCCACACAAGAGTAGTTAACTTTTTTCGAACAAAATATACAGTTAATAGTCAGCACTAGTGTTCGCGTAAACATACTTTAGTTAGGTATAAGCTAACGTCACCCACCCTGCAGGGTAGGCATTTGCTGTCATACCGTTAGAGGCGACACGCCTCATTCCCATATCGCACACGATCTTCAAAGGTGACCCAATTCAAAAATATACGTTTGTCAGAAAATGCGAAAAATTACCTTCTTACCTTAGCTTTTTTAGACAAACCCAAAATTTGCTCCAGCGTTTGCTAAAAGGTAAATAAAAAGCTCTGTGTACATTTTTAGCGCTGAATTTCAAAAATGCCAAATTTTGAATTGTCTCACTTTTGAAAATGGTGTGTGATATGCTTACCCAGAAATATACTTACTTAGTTAATTTTGTAAGTAAATTTTGTAAGCTCGTTGATGCAGTAAATTAGGCAGTTGATTGGGCTTGGTAAAATCCCAACAGCACTCCCCTTGGTGTTTATCCGGCTTGTTACCCTTTGCGAAGGTTCTCGCGTATGAAACTTCGATTCGTTAAAAGTCCAAATTTCACTAACTTTTTAACCAATTGTACGACCCTGGTCTCATTTTTAAATTTGTAATTTCTGAAACAAAAACGATCACTTAAGCACTCTTTGCCATAAGACAACCCACGCTCCCCCCATTAACTATATATGTATGAGCATGCACTGCACATAAATACATAAGTATGTATACAGAAAAATTCCTATGAATCTTAAGTTGCCTGCTGCGGCTTTGCGAGCTAGGCAGCGCTTAGCTTCGCTCCCTTGTAGATTCTTATGAAATTTGAGTTAAATTAAAAAAAAAAAATCGGAAAACTAATCAGTGGTTCCAAATCATAACAAACTAGCACACCAGCAACGCTCACGTACATGCCACAGTCATAAACCTAATTCTTTATAAAAAAACGTTTTTCTGCGCAACCTCCAATTTTCATATTTTGCATTGCGTACACTTCGCACTTGATCCTTTGCGACGTCAAATTGAAACGTGTCACGCAATGCGGCAATGCTTACCCACGCACTCGCGTAAATAAATATTACGCTGTTATGTGTGCTGAGAGCATTAAAACAGAAATGCTAACAACAACAACAACAACAGGCATAGCAAACTATGCCACAGGAAGCTTAGGATTTCATGATTGTGCTGCCAAGGCGGATGAGCAATAAATTCCTTTCAATTGTTTCAGCAAACTGCATTAAAAACGCAAAGAACTAGGCTAGTAGCGTGAGGTTGAAGGGCTCGCAAGGCTAAAACAAAAACGTAGAAAAAACTGTATGCTGGTGGAAAACAAGGACTATGAGAAAGAAAAACACAACTCCGGTTGTCACGTTTCAAAAATAAATTGCCATCAAAGCTGCTGGTCAGAACAACGCAAAGAAAATGGATTTGTCGAATGAAGCGTCGGTGTGAGGCAACAGTGCAAAATGTAACTGAAAAAAAAACACTAGAGTAAAAGTAAAACCAGAGGCATACATATAAAAAATTGCGTTTAGATGTAGGTCTACATTGACCACAAGCAGTGAATGCAGTCAGAATTGTAAAAAAAAAACTCAAATCCAAAGCAAAGCAAAAAAAGCAAAAGTAGTAGAAAAAATGTATTTTGCGCGCGCAATTGCTTTATAAACCCCGTGCTTAGAAATAAGATAAAGCAAACGCACGCAATTGTAGATGAAGAATTGGATGTGGTTGCTGGTTTTATTAAAAACTACTTTGTGACCTCCGTGGTGCATTAAGCACTCCACGCGCATGGAAGATGCGCTCGTGCAAACTTTACAAGGCAACTCTGGCGACTATCTCTCAACTCACCGCAGTCTTTCGAAAGACAAAAGTCTTTTGTAAGATATTTCTATCTTAAAGCACTTATCTGTTTTTCGAAAGTCTAATTGAAAAATCTGGCAACGCAGTGTTGTAATTGTTATTCTGTTTGTCTTTTAGCAATAAGTTTTCTTAAAATTCAATTACGTTTAAAATTGATATATATATATTTTTTAACAATAAAACTAAAAATAAAAAATAAAAATAAATTTAAAGAAATGTATAAAAAATAAAATAAGTCTCAAAATCAAGTGATATTAACAAATATGTATGTTTATTTTTAAAACAGTGAAAAAATTCAAATAAAAAGGAAAAAACAAAACTTAAAAAATGAAAAAAATAAATTAGTTCCCTAAAATCAAATTGAATCAAAAAAAAAAATGTATGAAATGAAAGGTAAATTAAAAAAAAAAATCATTAACAAAAATAAGAAACAATATGTTTGTAAAAACTAAATGAATTAAAAAAAAATATTTTTCTTTTTAAAATCGTAAGATCTAAAACTTTAATTAGGAAATTAAATTAAAACAATAAATGTGAAAATTAAAAGAAAATTAAATTAAAAGAGAAACATATTCCGCTAAGTAAAAATGCCGCGTTTCTGTTCGTTGGTCTTCAACAACCTTTTATATTGCTTTAAGGTAAAGGAACGCAGGTCTTACTCGGTATTTCTAATTTGGGAAAATTTTTTTTTCATAAGAATGGCCTTATAACGGCTTATTTATCATAGTTGTCAAGTATACCTTTTCCGCATAAAACACGACCTCTAAGACCGCTGTGCGCCTGCTGGATTTCCCAGGAAAAATTATATAGATTTTATCATAATATGTTGTATATGTATATCAAAATTGTGAATAAAATAGGCATTTTCTGCGCTAAAACTATACGGAAAAATCAACTTTTTTCTGGGTATAGGACCAAACCAACTTTTTAAAAGACTGAGACATAAGTAAAAAAGTAATTTCTACGTTTTTCGAAGTTAGCCTCCGAAATCGAGATATGGGCCGTTGAAGTTCGAATTTGTTAAAAAAATATTGTTAATTATTATATATAAATAACTAAAAAAGTAAAAATATAGACGAATAAAAATATGCATAGCAGAAGAAGAGGGGGCTTAATCACCTTTACAACGATACCAGCTTTTGAAAAATCTGTTTCAACGTTTTTGAAATATATGGTTTTTAATTTTTCGAAGATCTGACATTTGACCCCTTAGAGCACCTGTAATATTAGTTTGCACAAAAAAAGTTACATACCGCTTAAATGAGAGCGAAAGATGGCCCAGTTTTCTATTTTTACTGTTTTAGTTATTTACATTCAATAATTAAAATGAGTTTTTTTACCAAAGGTCCAATTACGAACTTCGAATGCCCATATCTCGATTTCGGAGACTAACTTCGAAAAACGGAGAAATCACTTTTTTAATTATGACTCAGTCTCTTAAAAAAAAGTTGGATGGGTTCAACACCCAGCCAAGCGCTCTACAGTGCAATTGATTACTTAAACAGAAGAATGCACACATTTTTGTATTATTGAATAAAACATCCGATTTTAGTAATTTGTATAACTCTCAATTCAAATGCCTAATTTGTATTATTTATTAAGTTAACAATATTTTTCAATTCTATTATAATTGCTAATTCGTTTGCATCCTTTTTGGTAGATATGTATGTACATGCTGAACATAAAATTTTTGACAATAAATCATTGATTGGACATTTACATATGTAGATACATTAAATTTGTAAGACCGGCATGAATGAACATCGATAAAGGGTGAACCGTTTTGGAACTTTACAAATCGACAACACGAATGGGTTTTTAAGACAAATATAAAGTTGAACTTCACTTCGGCGCATTTTACATCAATGGCTGCATCTATGTATGTATGTACATATGATTGTTATTATGATATCTCAAATCCAAGCCTTAAGGAAACACCAACATTCAATTCAATTTGTTTACAAAGGTCGAAACAGAATATATTTCTTGCATTAATTTAATATTTTCAATGCGCATATTTCATAAATACATGTCTATGAATATATATCAAAACAAATATTTACATACTTAAATACATATATGTATGCAAATAAACGTGTGATGGGTGCACTAGTACATACATACATATTTAAATAGAATATTTATGGCATCCACAGCAATAGCACTTTTCCAATATATCAAATATCATAATTTCTGGCTTGCATGTATTTATATGTGTGTAAGACTATTGCTGCTGCCAAACCTATATTTGTTGGATAAATATTTACTTATCATTCGATATATTTTGCATATATAATTGTACAGGTACACATAGTTTATAATAGAACGTAGGCTTTTCTCTCTGCATAGATATGCAAAATTTTCCTTAATTGTCGCATATTTAATCAAATATTTGCTCATTAGGATCACCAATCGAAAAGCTAAATTAAATAAAACACTTAAAATAAAGTAGGCATATTACTACTACATTTTAATACATATGTATGTGTCTACGTAATTTTAGCGGATAAAAAACTTCGCTGATATTATGCGAAATTATTTGTACCTAACTAACTATTTAATTGAATGTTCAAAATTATTACTTTTACTTAACGAAAAAAAAAAGCAGCGAGCTATAGTTATGCATTTGTTAAATTCTTTGGCTGCCTACACCTGTAAATATCTACTTACTTCAGCAAGGTATTTCGCCTTATATCTACGGTGACCATATTTATGAGAACCGAATACGGGACAAGCAGATTTTAGAAATTTTTTGCACACTGTTTTCCCTGAAACAGTATCCTTATAGTAACATCACAAATTTGTAAAATAGTTTTGTCGAGATTTTTACCCCATAAAATTTGTTATAAAATTCGTTAAATTTTAGTATAATAAAGCGCAATTTTACGTCGGTAAGGCTTACCACTAATTTTTCGTATTTTTTTTTTTTTGACGGTATTACGCATATTTTTCATATAAAGTAAGTATCTTCGACCATTTTTTTCTGAAAGAGAAGAAAATGAGCAGCACTTTCCACTCGCACTTTATTATACTCAATTTTAATGATTTACAGAACTGCAAACCAATTTTTTTCCTAAATATTCTATTTAAAAAGTTTAAAATTTCGGCGAAACATTGCATAATTAATTTTTGTAGATTTTGCACAAAGTTGTAAAATTGGTATTATATGGTTTTTGTTTGGAAAAGAGCTTTACTTTCATAAAATAAATAATAAACATTAAATGAACTAAGGAAAAATAGCGTCGAAACATCAAATACGGGACAAATACAGGGCATTAAAAGAAATACAGGACATTTGGCGTCCCGTATAAAATAAATAAATTACCAGGACAATGGGTCAAAACAGAGGACTGTCCCGTATAATACAGGACGGATGGTCACCGTACTTATACCATAGTAGCGTTTTACTTGGGTACTTGAATTTAGCCGCTAAGGACATAAACAGGTAGGAACTCTACTAGTCTGCTGTAGTATTGTAGGCACTAATTTAGCTAATAATTTGGTTAATCAACTTGTCGTGGACAGTTTTGTATCTAGAAATGACCTAAAGTCGGTAACAACATTCGTGCCTACTCAAGGTATGCAAAACAGGCAGCTTAGTGCTAAAACGGAGAATGCAATACTCCTTTCTTTTACAAAAAAAAAAACTGACGTCTTTACTTTTAACTAAGTCAAATTCAATGGCATATTTCGTCAAATAAGTGAAAATACATTTTCAAATGGAATTAGAAAGCGGTATATCGATTGATTTCGATCATTTATTTGTAAGAGAAGGGGTAATGAGTAGACGGAGATTTGAAGTAGAAGCATCGAGATGGCTCAAGTTTTGCATTCCAGGCCGTCGAATGGACGATGTGTCGTTTTTTTTTTAGAAGCAAGCAAAACGCAAGTTTTGAGAATAATCCACAGGAAGTATTTTTCCTGGTTGGTCAGTGGTTCCAACGCTGTGGGACGGGTGAGCTTCTCCTTTCTTTTTTGTGAAATTGATTGGTTCTATTTATAGACTTATAAAACGACACTTGACAATAACTTTCGTAATACATGCTTGTAGCAAAATGATTCATGTTGTTATGTATTGACTACTTTATACATCGTTAAACATTGCATTTCCCACTGATTTCTTCTTATTTGTTGTAGGAGTCATACTTCGAAATTCAAGGGGCAATAACTACACTGAGCAATGTGTCATCTAAATATATTTCTCTTAACACAACATTTAGTAACTATAACTAACTATTAGCTAAAGACTGAGTCAGCTTAGGTCCATCGCTTTTTCAAGATTCTGATTATTCAAAATTACCATTACTCGAGTTGTTTGGGAAATGATAAAAATCGATTTTTCTTTTTCCATGCGTTGATTACTTAAAATTTAGTTTAGGAAGTTTATCTAAAATAAACCAATAAAAATAAAATGTAGGTAAGTATCTTCATCTGAATGGTTAGAAGTGCGTACGGCCACTCCACAGAGTCTGGTTCGACACCTGGTCTACATACAATTACGAATTCCTCAAGTTTAACCAGCCTTATCCACACCGAAAATAATTTATTGTACTTTGACCAAGTGGCAATCGAATAAAGAGATTACTATAAATAAAGGAACTGAAAAATTCCGATAATATTTATTAAATTTCGTCGAAACTAAATGAAAAAGCTTAAATTATTCCTTTTATTTTTACCCTACTTTTTCTTGTTTTCAAATTTAACGTAGCCAAAAATGTTCTAATATTGTGTGCTTCTTTTCCACATGTCCTATTTTTTAGGTACTCTTGCACCAAAAATCGAAGGGAAATCAAAATGTTCAAATACCAGTGAGTGCCAACAAGCACTTCAAGGCTATCAAAATGCGTCAAGTTAAACTTTTGTCAGGTGTCGTATAACAAAAATGACCATTAGTACGACATTGAGACAAATGATTATAGTGTAGTAGGCATATGACTTTTTTTTTATATAAATAGATCTACAAGGAGAGGATAGGAAGGAAGAAGCATAAATACATACATATATATGCCAAATTCGATTGCCACCGAATTATAACTGCGACCAAAAATTCGTATCTATTTTTATTTTTTTTTTTTGTGTTTAGGTTTTTGGATATTTTTGGTGTACAGTACTTTACATTTTCTGAAAACCCCACCATAGAGTCCGGATACATATTGTTTTTCGTGAATTCAGTTTGAAAAAGGTATTGCACGCGGAATTTAGTGGATCACTGTATGTTGTATTTGGAAAACTCCAAGTCAACCGAATTAAAAAATTCTCGTACTCTGCTCATAGGTATATTTAATTTAAATAAAAGTCATATGCCTAATGACCACTGGTTGGTAATACGGCAGACGGCAGGACATTGCATATGTAAAATGCCCAAAATTAAGCATGCAAAGCTGAGAGCTTAGCGAGCCGATAAAAGAAAAACGTAAGCAAATTTTTATGCTTAACGTAGATGGTCAATGGTATAGATTGTTGGTTATTTTTGTATATATATATGTGTATGTGTGTATGTATGTATAGAAAAAATTTTACCATGATTTGGAAAGAATAGAGAAATGGACTTGACTACATACCAACTATACGTACTTGTATCACAAAAAAGAAAACAAGAGGAGTAAGTTGCTAAAGCTTAATAATTCAGGAAATTGCTAAATAGTTGAAGCTTCAACTAAAAACTGTATCGAGAACTTCTAGCTAACATTTCGGTGCCACAGTAGAAAAATATATACAGTTTTACTTGAAAAAAAAAACCAGGCCAGGAACGACCACTGCTAGAAAAAGTATTGCTTTAATTTTTAGATATTCCGCAAAACAAATCTGTATCTTACTTAGAATAGAGGGCATTTTGTTCTATTTAAAGTCGTAGGATGACGTTTCTCCACATCACAAAAATGTTTGCCCCATCAATTGACAAATATCCTGTAGCAATGGCAACTCTACAAAAGTGTGCCTTTAAAGTCTTAATATGAACTGCTCCGAAAAATTGTAAAAATTTGCCGACTTGCAAGAAAAGCGAAGCATTTGTTCATATAAAATTGCTTTTTTGTTTTTCAAATTATTCACCATGCCACCTCAAAAGTGATAGCTCTAAATAAACCGATTTTTCTAGCGTCGAAAATTTAATTGAAAAAATACCTTGCTGATTATTTTTGATGTTCGGGAATAGCTAGTATACCACCAAATTCTTAAGGCTATATAAAACGACGAAATACTTGTTGGTGGTTCCGGAGGGATCGGTACATAGACGATAGGAGATTTAATGGGTTAAAGTCTCACACTGACTGTTTTAGGGTTAAGGCTTTCATTTCAATCCTCTGTAAAAAACATCAAACACAAAACAGTGGCACACAAATTGAGCAACCGAAAGCGCAGCAAATTGTTTAGATGTTAAATCGAACCAATATGTAAGCGAACGAGCTAATTAAAGTCAATGGTTGCTGCGGTGGAAAGTCATTTCGTTTGATAAAAAAATAAGTGTTACATGTTTTCAGGCGGAAATGTGTGTAAGTGTTTATGGTTTTGATTAAAACTAGTTAGTTAGTGGCGCCACAACCTAAAATGTACACAAACTTTATTGAACAAGCCGCAAGCTAAAATGTTAACTTAAAAAAAAAAAAATACTGCTTTTAATTGGCTCAGTGTTGGAGTCGACGACGAGCGAGCAGCCAAAGAGTTCCACGCATGTGGTTGTATGCAAATATTTGCAGGCTTGCTGGCTAATTGAACCGCAAAACGAGCGATAACAGCGTAACACAAACGCACGCATACACCCAGAGAGAGAGAGAGAAATAAAGAGGAATAATAAAAACGCGCGATTATCAGCTGCATGCATTGGATGCTTTTATAAATTCGAATTGCCTAAAGGCTGCATAAATAAGAGCTGGAAAATGCGCCGCTTTTTATGTCCATATAAATGTATGAACATATGTATGTATGTGCATGCATTTGATTTGTGCGAGCACTTGTGTGTGTGTGCACCTCATTTACGTTGACCCGCATAAATGACAAATGGAATCCAACATAGCTGGTGGGTTTTCACCAATTCATTCATTGAATTGTTCAGCTAGGCCCAAACCCCGCAACGACCGCTGCGCTGGTGTGTAAACAGCATTCCATGCAATCACTCATACGCCCTGTAGGCTTCATATATTTTTCAAAGTCCATACATTCAGGTTGTGCATTTGCACAAAGAACAAAGCGTTGTATATTTTCATATTCTCTTTGGCATATCTTTCGCTCTGTCATTTATGCTTTCATAGGCCTTCATAACTTGATTTACACGCTTCAATATAACAGCACTGTTTGTGTTTTCATTTTGTGGTAATTATATGCAAACAAAGCAGATGACGCTTTCCAAAGCTATCACAATTGTCATCTTTTATGTATTCTTTATGGGACTAAAAAGGTAAATTTTTGTTTAACTTTGCAGCGACTTTTGTTCATTCTCATCTGCTTTGTGTTTTATCTGCAGCGGAATCGTAGGGACAATAGCAAATGCCTCAGTCGTTAAATGAATTTTAAGCGGGAACTGAAAAAAAACGGTAAAAATATGTTAATATGTATGAGTGTTAATATATATGAGCGTACCTTTGTTTTCAAAATAGCGGATATTTCACAGATTCTGAGCCCCACAAATCATATTTTAAACTCCATGCAGCTAGACCCACAGTATTCAGGAAAATTTTAAAACCATAGAAACCATAGAATAGAAAGCTATATAAGAACAGCACGGGCTGCGTAGTACTTTTCGAAATTTAGCTTCAAAAAAAGTAACAAGGTATCTTTCCCTAGTAGAACCAAATGGGACAACGAAAGACCTAAACCCCGCAAGGACAGCCACATTTGTTTTACGACTCCAAAACTGGCCACGGCGTCGTGGGAGAAGGCTATGGCATACAACCCAGAAGTCTGCTTTTCTCCAGCATGGGGTAGGGCACGTCTGTTTTTCATGCCGAGGTTAGTGCCATTAATTAAGCTATGCCTTAGGCAGTAAGTAGAAACTGGTGCAACCAATACAATATATACACTCTGACAGCAGAGCGATCTGCAGCCAAATAGAGCATTGTTACAATAGATCGTCGCGGTAACTAAATGACCTTATTCCTCCTCTTAATCTTTTCTAAACTAATGTAGTCATAATATCCACTAAAATGAGTGAATGCGAATAGCTTGAAATGCTGTCCGAGGGTAAAATCTCTCGATAATTCCTCAATCAGCCATATGCGCCAAGTACCCTACAGGGCAATTCTGACTAACATAGTGGAAAGTCTTTCGTAAAGCCATTGAAAGACAGAAAGATTTTGTTTATTCTGGCATGGAAGACTTATAGTTGATTTCCACCAAGCCTTAACTGCAGTTTATGCCTATTGGAAAAAGGAGACTACAACTGGAAGGGGATAATTCCACCTATTAAGTAGAAGCAAACGAATGAAAAAAGCAAAACTTAAGAAAAAAAATGTTCCGATCACCCCATATTAGAATTATTGGAACTTCTCTGAGAACTTAACTGCAGTTAAGCCTTTGTTGGAAATAGGCTATTACAAAATAAAACTCACTTGTCAAACTGCATGGTCTAAAGCTCTTTTAACAGAAAGTAGTTCTATATAATTTTGCTCGCACTACTCCAATAATCGCAATGGCCAAGTGGCCCTATCGTGCCATTGGAGCGGTCCGGGATTCGAGTCTTCGGGAAGAGGATTTTTTTATTTAATATTTTATTGTTTAATACATATTTTGAATTTATTGTTTCAAAAAGAAAAATATGTACCATATATTTTTTTCATTTCATTAAATTTTTAAAAAGAACTTTCTTTTAGATAAATCTATTTTTGATTTTTAGATTTCAGATTTTAAAAAGAAAAATAAATAGTTGTATTTAATTTTTAGAACTTTTTTTTATTTTTTTTTTTTAATTTCGTATTAAGAGTTTATTATTTCGAAAAGATTTGTTTTAATTTCATTTTTTAGAAACTTATATTTCTATTTATATTATTATTTATAATTATATTTTTATCTTTATAATTTTTTTTTAAGAAACGTATATTTTAATAATCATTTAATTGTAACAAACTTATTTTACTATTAAATTTTTTTAGTACCCAATTTCGTATTTTTTTTTATTTTAATTTTCTTTTAATTTATAGTTTTTAGCTTTTGTCCTTTTAAAAAGGAAAATAAAGCTAAAAAGACACACAGGAAACGCTCAGAAAAAAAGCTTCCAAGGTAGTTGCCAGAATTGACAGCTGTCTTACGAAAAACTGGAGTCAATTGAAAGACTGTTTCCAGAATTGCCGTGTAAGTTTTATCGAGCGTATTGCGTGAAAGAATAAAGCGCACTTGTCAACGACCGTGTTGAGCATATACTAGGTATTCACAAAATTCCAACCTTGAAAAAGACCCACGAGAAGAATGAGGGCGTTGAGTATTCCCTCCAGCACAATCAGAATTAGAATGGGCCGCTCCGTTCGATGCTAAACTAATAGAGAAGAGCAGGAAACAGCGAAAACTAAATAATTTCGAGAGAATTCTCAATTACACACAAATCGGCGATGGCCTTTTATCTACTAAATAGATGCTTGTTACAATAAATCAAAATTGGTCACATTTACTTAGCCTCTGCCTTAAAATTTATCTTATTTAATCTTATACATACACACATATAATTAAGTACGTAAGTACTCTTCGAAGACTTACCTTTTGTTCTTGTCTGCTCCCAACTGGGATGACTTGCTTCGCGGGTAAATTATGCGCCAATCAAAACGATGCTGCAGCGTTTTTTATCTCATGCACTCACATACAATTTTAGGAACTCTATTAATTTTTTGTAGTTGATATCATAATTTTAGCCATTATGAGAAAAATCTAAAAATTAAAACAAAAATATATATTTATTTTAAATTCATAATCGGCATATCAAAATCCTTATTTTCTAATAAAAATTATAAGCGACTAGTGATGAACACACATCTGCACTGATATAAATAGATATATATATACTTACAAACACACACATAATCTAATCTATTGTCTAAGGCTTTGTTCTGCATTAATTTCAAAACAACGTGCTATGCTAATTTAATTCTCATAAGAAACAAAAATGCCTATGATTTAATAAAAAAGTAGTTTTTTTTGCTTTTGTTAATTAAAACCATTCACTGCAGATAAATGCTCTTGTTTGTATGTGATAAGATTGATGCTTGTCTTTGCTTTTATTTTTATTCTTTTTTGATTTTTTACTTCATTTAAGTATTTACTGTGTGTTTTATTGTTTGTTTTTTTTTTTTTTGAAAAATCTTGCGTTTGCTTATCAGTTTGCAAACAAATGCCAATATGCAACATTTTTATAGTTATCTTTTTACCTCTTAAGAAATAGCTTTTGATAACATTTTCAAAACATTGGCTTGGTTTTTGCATTTAATTTGTTTTTCTGTTTGACTTCAACATAGAAGATAAAAATTAAAACAACCAAAAATTATCAGATGAAGGTCATTATATCATCGTAAAAAATTTTCGGCATTCAAGATTAGTAAATCTGCCGTTTTTTTTGAAAAAGGCATAGGTCATATCCACCTCTTGTATTTAATTGGTTGGCTACTTCTGAACTGAATGCATCTTTAAATCGTTCTACCGTCGATAAAGTTATGACAAGTCTTTTTACCTGATGAAGTTGACCGAATAACAGGAATTACAGAGCGCAGTAAAATACAGGGAGGATCAGTGAAGTCAAACGGCATGAATTGACTTATGCCGCTTTCAAAATAAATGCCTCATATAATGCAGGGTAAGCAAATAGCGAAATTATAAGTCACGTGTACATATGTAGGTATTTACCATAATTTCATTAAAAAGGGTGGCCCATATTTTATGCAAGATTTAAATTAAATAGATAATACAGGTTTTTTTTAATTTTTTTTTATTTAAATGTAGAGCACATAGCATAGGGTAATGTCTGTAATAGCACAACGGGCACGCGATCGCCATGGCTTTGCTGGCACATACGCACAAGTGAATGTCGATTTTTTCGAGCAAAATCATCTTAAGCGGTGAAACCGGTTAACCTGCTTACTTCAAACTTGCACTTTATTATACTGAAATTTAATCGACTACAGTACTACGTACCACAATTTATAATTAAAGCATTTGAAGATTAAATGATTCATTTTCGAGTTTTTAATTTTTGTTCAAAGTTTGAAATTCGGACTTACATAGCTTTTGTAAGTTAGTGAGCTGTACTTTCATGAAATAGCCAAAATTTACTAAAATGCTGCGTCCCATATCTCTCTCGCCGCTGCACGTCACAACCCCAATTGCCTCCCATGCCTTGAAGAATATGAGACGACGGAACACTTTTTGTACTTTCTGCCTTGCCTTTTCGGAGACTAGGTGAGGCTTTTGAAATAGAAATACTTAGTACGCTTCATATATTTCATACTGATTAGTAGTCTAACTAAACTATCGGCCAACTAGAAGTCTGAAGTGTGTGGTAGCACTACCATTTTCCGAGTATATACACCTAGACATGGAGTGAACCTAATACATATATATGTATATTAGAGTGGTCCTTAAATGTAATGTCGATGCTACTACAGCCGTAGATGTCACATGTATATTTTGGTCCCAATCGGAGACGGTTAAGGCGTGTCGCAAAGGGGTCAAATTTCAGATTACCCTATGAAGGCACAAAAAAATTAAATTAAATATGAAACATATAAAATAAAATAATATGTTAAAAGTTTAATTCACTACCGGTTAAGTGAAGAAAAAGCGTTGAGCAGTTTAGCGCTTTTTAATCGGTTTTCCATTAATCAGGAGTTTATTTATACAGACGCAAATGGTTGGTCGAAAAATGGAAGTTACGTACGTATATTTATAACAGAATAAAACATTTAAAATTGGTAGGTGACATGGCAGAGACATGAGTTGAACCTGTAGAAGAGCACAATACAATTTTGTTCAAAAGTGAGAGGGACAAACAACAAAAATTGCAATTTGTCTAGAGAGAAATACACTAACACTACAAAGCAAAATTTATCGGAACCATTTGTAATTAAGTGTTTAATTATGGTGTAAAAAAAATCAATATGAAATTAAGATTAAATTTTGTATGAATTAAAAAAAATTATTCTCGGTATATTGTTTAATTCAAATACTTAGGCTGAAAAATATTATAAAAATATTTGAATTTTTTTTTTTAATTTTTTGAGTTTTCATAGGAAAATGTCTACAATC
This sequence comes from Rhagoletis pomonella, assembly GCF_013731165.1. Lineage (NCBI taxonomy): Eukaryota > Metazoa > Arthropoda > Insecta > Diptera > Tephritidae > Rhagoletis > Rhagoletis pomonella. The sequence goes on along the minus strand of NW_023459090.1, from coordinate 61,443 downwards.
GGGTTAAAAATTTATATGTGATATCTTCGACAATGGTTGTATCGTAGGTATTAGATGAAAAAAAATTAATTTTAATTTTTCAGTCTCCATAGAGGAACCAGAAATTTGCCCTCTATGCGACACGCCTCCGATTAGGACCAAAATTTATATGTACATCTTCTACTATAGTAGTATTATATGAAAAAAAAGTTATTTAAACTTTTTGAATCTGCATAGCCAGAATCGGGACCAAAATGTATACATATGTGATATCTTTGCCATTGACATTACCGATTGAGAGGAAAGACTGAAAAAAATCGCTCATTTGATTTTTTAAGGACCACGCTAATGTGCATATGTATATTGTTGTACATGGTAGTATTTATAAAATAGCAGCTACATGGCTATTGTCATGACCAAACTTTGTTAAATACTAAACTCATTTTTTCAGACTTTGACGTACACACTCACGCACACACACACACACAAACCAAAAACGGGGGTTTATTCACATGAAAATAATTGTTTTCTAATATGCTGCCAGAGTTACTTCAAGCGGGGTTTTGCTTATGCTTGTACATGTATGTATGTAGGTACTTGATGCATGCGAGCTGCTGGAATGCGACTGAGTGCATGTCAAACAGCTTTGGTTGTAAGAGTTTAAGCAAACAAAAAACCAGAAGCAACATCAACAGCAAGAATACCCAAACCATCACGCGCCCCCACATACACGCCCACACACACATATACACATCTACCTTCGCAAGCCACCTTCCACCTTCAACATACCAACGCGTGTGCGTGCATTCGTGGTACGCTTCGATATACTCGTTCTATGAAGTGTTGAAGCAACAAGATACCGTTGCAATGGCAGTACATAAAATAGCTGGACTTCAATTGCAGCACTTGCGAGGAGGATAACGTTGAAAGTGCAGGTAACTTAAGTTGCTGTTCTTCTACTTGTTAACGCATTTTTTTTGTTTCCTTTCACTTATGCTACTATTCGATGGCTTGGAATTTTAAGAGTGAAGTATATAAGCATGCAATATCATTGTGGTTGTTGTTGGAGTTGTGGTGCAAGTTTTGTATTTCATGTCATTCTTCTATTTGCTGTTGCTCAAGTGTTATTTTTATACTACTCGTGTTTCGTTTTGTACTTCCTGGAAACCACTTTTTGCTGCTTCTGGGACTTGTGGCTATCGCAAGCTGTCCAGCAGGTAAACTACCCACACTTATTTGGTGAGGCACACAGTCGTTATAATAATTTTAGATTTGCATACAGTGACTCAAACAAATGACGACGTGTTGATTTTTTTTTTAATATGTATTCGTAATGTTTTCGCGCCGAATTTTTTTTTCTTATTTTTCTATAACAACCGTCATAGTTTCAAGCTTCACGCACCATTTAGGAAAATTCAACAAATTTTCGTGAAAATTCCAACTTTTTAATCGGAATCTTTAGAAAATTTGTGGGCATGCAGTTCTATAGCCTATACAATTTTTAGTCTAATGGAGTGCAAGTCTCAAACGGCTGAAAAATCCCGATTTTTTAGAACTTTTTTTTTTTGTGGCGAATTTTTGCACTTTTTACCATATTGTAATAATGAATTTCTTATTAAATAAAACCCAGATGACTGTTAGCAACGAAATTTCAAAAAATTAACAAAAGTTTTTATAAATTGCACTTGTTTTATAAAAAAAATCGAAAAAGCAATCCCAAAAAAAAAAATCTCAAAAATCAACGGGATTTTTCAGCAGTTTGAAACTTGCACTTTATTAGATTAAAATTACCCAAAACTGTTCTAAAGATGCAGATTAAAAAAGTTTATATTTTGACGAAAATTTGGTGAAATTTCCTAAATTTTGTATAAAGTTTGAAGCTGCGATTGCTATGGTTTTGTTTAAACGGGTATTTTTATAGAAAAAAAATAACGAATATTTAAAAAAAAGTTAACTCGTGATCATTTGTTTGAGTCACTGTATGTGCTATATATGGATTTATGCATGTATACAGGCGAAAGTTTGAGTGTTTACGTCAAAGCGGTATTTGTGGCAAATGTCCTGTCTCCGAACGAATGCTGGTGCAGTGGCATGCGGTGAAGCAAAGTCAAAATCATAGCATTTCTTCCGACAAATTCTTCTGTGGGCAAATTTCTGACAGCGTACAATGCAAAAATATTTTGAAGTTTTCTGCTTTGCATATATGCAATCCAATGTGTACTAGTGGTTAGAGGTGTGCACTGCCACTCGGTAGAACCAAGGTTTGATACCTGGCCCGAGTAGCAACTAAAAACAACTAGGCAGAGATGCTATTGAATAGTTATGTGAAAAGTCACAATTGATATTAAATTGATTGAAAATTTTCAATTTTAGTATCAGAGGTTCTTATATTTCTAAAATATTTTAAAAGCGGGCTGCCAGGTGTTCCATAAAATTCAGGTTAAATTTAGATAATGAATAAATGTACTTAACATTTTAGCGCCGATGTTAACCGAAAGAAGTTTAAAAGAGCTTTATTTCGAAAATATTTTTGAAGAGGGTTGCCACCTGTTTAAAAGTTCGGTTGTCATTTCATTAATAATTTATATGAAAAATTATAGTACGGGTGTAAAATGAAATGAGGGAGTTGCCACCTAATTAAAAAGTTAAGTTCAAATTATGGATTTTGCGTGTCAAACTTTTTGAGCTTATGTCAACCGAACAAGAAACTTAATAATTTTTATTTAATGCTATACATGTTTAGACTGTTACGGAGCCGCGTAAGGCGCACTTTGTATTATTTGTTAAACGGCTGAACTTTTTTTTCGATACGGTCTAATGCACATACATAGATACATATGTATGTATAAATTCTGAAGCTTTAATAGAAGAATTAATTGCTAAAATCACAAGCAGCAACTATTTATTAACACCACTGTTTGTTTGTTTTAGAACACGAAACATTTATTGCCGCTCTAAACGCGCTAATCAAAACAAATCGTTGACTCTTTTATGGAGTATAAACTGATTTATTTCGAATGCTGAAAATTGATGGTTGAATAATGAATTGCAAAAATGTGTCTAGTAAATACGTCAAGCAAGTGAAATGACTTTTATTCTTTTTTACGGAGGCACGTAGCTAAAAAAAATTCAATTTTTCATGTACAAAAACATAAATCTGGTTAAGGCCGCCGACTTGCAGGCTTGTCATTAGAAAATTGAATGCTAATTTCGAAGCTGCTTGTCAACGCTAGAAGTTAATATTATTACCCAATGGTTAATAAAGAGACTTAGGGATGAGCTGTTCAAAGTCGATAGAAAATAATAAAATTGCCAATAATTTCAAAAGCAAAATATTCTGGTGTTACTCTAAGTAAATACAAGACTTTCAGACTTGCTTCAATTTTCAATTTGTTGAGTAAAAAAAGAGGATAACTACTTTTATGAATCCTTTGCAAAAAGTGTTAAATTGACAATGATTTAATAAATAATATTTTGCCAAGTTTGGTAAAGGTCGATTAAGTCGATAATGGAATAAACACTTTTATATCCAAAGTAGGTAGTGGCATGAATCTTTTTCATCATTTTATTAAAATGAAAATTTCCGTTAAGAAATTCGTCCTTAACCAATGCTGAACCATTCAGCTCCAAAACTTAGTGTAATTTGGCAGTTTTTACATTATTTCAAGTTATCGTTTTATGGTAGATGAGCGGTGTTATTGACTTTACTTAACAAATACTGCTTAGTAAACATTGTATATATATCAATATAATCGCTAGAGGTTCTGAAAATTCGGAAATTATGCCGCAAGCCCTAAAAGTCCCAAAAATTACAAAAAAAACCTTAAATATTCCAGAGTTTTTGAAAAATATAAACCGGAAACCCCTGCAAAGTAAAAAAAAAAAAATATATATATAGAGAAAAGAGCCGAAAAAAGTTCTTAAAATATCCCGAAAAGTAAAATTCGAAAAATCCCAAAAAATAAATAAACCCGTAGAAAATCTTAAAAATAATCACGAGGTTCCGAAAATGCCCAATCAATCCGGAAACTCGGAAACTCCCGAAAAATATAAAAATGTTCAAAGGCTCTTAAAACTTGCCGAAAAGTAAAACACAAAGAATCTCGTAGAAATTAAAAAAAAAAAATCCTGCAAAAATCTTAGTTTTTATTAGAGTAAAAATCTTTTGAATTTATCTGTATGTTTGTACGCGTATCACTCGAACACTAGTGCATTCAACCGAATGCAGTTTTCACCGTTGTATTGTTTGAGGTCTAACTTAAAATATAGCAGAAAAAATACAGAGTTGCTACCTGGTTGAAAATTACAGTTTAGGTAAATTGATAAGATGAATTAAATATTGTAATATGGCTGTCAAAAGAAAGACGTTTAAAAAGGCTTACAGCCGAAAAATGTGATGTGGAAGGTTGCCACCTGTTTGAAAGTGAAACGAAATTAAATTAATGAGATAAATTAACTATTGCAATATGGGTATGAAACTAAGGAGGTTTAGAAATTTTACTGTCGAAAATAATTTTGAATTATGGTGGCAACCTATTTGAAAAATTTAGTTCGGTTAAATTAAAAAGATAAATATTGAATTAATACACCTTTGAAGGAAATGCGCTTTATGTAGACCCGAGTTATAAGATTATAAATTTAATTTCCAGGAGAAAGTCGATTCATTACCTACTTTCTAAATACCTTCGAAATGTATTAACTAACACCCACATTCATACACAACAAATAATGTTTCATAAATCGAAAATTTTTTTTGAAAATCTCCCATCACAAAGCTCCTAAAATGTATTCTACTTTTTATGAGTGTGGCCCTAATGCGCATACTTTTTAATGTCCATTCCATTTTTTTTTTGTTTTTGCCTAAGCGCACATAAAATGCATTTTTTCATCAACTTCCAACATTGTTTGCCTATTTCACATCCTTTTACGTTATTTTGGAAAATTTCTTAAATTAATATAAATGTTCAAAGCAAGGTCCGCAGTAAAATTTTATATTATTTTAATATGAATAACTATTCTTTATTTATTTTACTTTACGCACTTTCAACCAAATTCGACTAAATTCATAAATTCAAATCAAACCAACTTTTTGTTTATTGCAATATTTTTCATGTTTGCCTCTTTTGTTTATACTGCATTAACGCGTGTGCTAAATGCTATATTGTACTGTTATTGTTTAGTTTCCAGGATTTCTCTTTTAACGTATGTATGTATATATATTTAGATTTTATGATCTCTGAACGTAGATTTTACGAAATAGTAAAGTTTTGTTAATGTCTCAACATACGCAGTGGTTTTCATGTTTTAGCTGCGTTTTTATGCGCTTTTTTTTTAAATAGCATCAATGCCTACGTAAACATATAAATAAGAATGACGTACATACATATGTACGTCTGTATGTACAAAAGTATTGCAACTAAAGATATCAAAAATTGTAACCAAAACCTATTTTGGGAATGCCAAAAACCTGGTTATAAATTTAATTTTATAAAGAAATTTTGTTTTTATTTATGTCTACACACTTTTATTTTTTACTATGGAAAATCCTACAGTACTGCATTTCATTGAATTTCTATTTCCATCACTCTAATCGTGGATTTTATATAGCGCAAACAATGCACTAAAACTATTGCAAGTATTTTTTTGCGATGACAATATTTTATATATATATATGGTTATTTCCAAACTGGCTTTACGTGACATTACTCGTACGACAAAATGTTAAAAAATATTGAAAAAGTCAAAATTTTTAAAAGGTTTATTTGCTTCGCAATTAAATGGCTGTTTTATAAATACTATATAAGAAACATAAGCGCTGGTGTGACGTCACAGAAAAACAGAAGTGGACTTAAACCTCGATTATAAAATTGCGGAACTCTGCGAATTGGGCAAGACTATTTGTATACAAGTTTTTTTAAGTAATATTGGAAATGTTTACACATGAAAACATGAATTTTTTTTTTTTTAATTCCCAGATGGTTTAAAAGGAAAACAAGTTTAAAGAGTAGCCACCTGTTTAAAAATTGAAGTTTTAGTAAATTGATAAGATGAAGTAAATATTGCAATATGGGTCTCACAAGAAACATGTTTAAAAAGGCTTACGGCCGAAAATATTCATGAGGAGGGTTGCCACCTACTTGGGAAATTTAATTCAATTAAATCGATAAAATAAATGAAGTTTGAAATATTTGTGCTTTGATTCGTTCGAGTTTTAACTCCCTATATTTTTGTAGCATTTATCCAATAGATTCATCCTGAATTTCACTAATCCAATCAGGTGATGAATTTTACTCTTTATCTAAATACTCCAAGATTTCGACAACTCGACAAACTCCTGCTTTTCACGACTCTAATGACAATTCCATAAAAATTTGCTCTTCAAATAATACGGTTCCTTTATTTTCAATTAACCCACATTTATTCCATAAATTCATAATTTCATACGATCGACTGAATTAGTGATTTTTTTTTTTAATTATTTCAGGCATTATTCTCCTCTATTTCAGACAACAACACTTTCGGTAATATTACTCATACAAAAGCGTCAGCAAGAAACATTCGTCACAAACCAAAAATCATTCGCGGAAGCATTCATTGAATAAACAATTATAAAATTCTTAAAACGTTTGAACTAAAACCGGCAAACAGGCGATTTGTCAGCATTTTAGAGCGATGCTGGCGATAAAAGCGCGCACACGCTGACACACACACACATACGCACACGCACAAACTGATACGAGCGTGCTCGCACCTTTGCTGCGAAAATTCGAAATTGATTGATATTTTACACTTGAATCGAATTGATCGATGACGTACAAGCATGAACTGCGAACCCAGTGAGAAAGTGCGATGTCCTAAAAAAAGTGGAGCATTCAATTTTGCATTACCTAGTATCGATAAATGAATGTGATTTAATATGAAATTTTTGGGACTTTTTGAATGCATTAGGACGCTCATTACATATTAAACAGTAATTTGATGCAAAAGTCATAAAAAATACATTCGATTATTTATCACGCATGGAATGCATTACTACTTTTCCCACTGGGAAGTAATACCCACATACAATGTGTGTGATTGTGTGAGCGCAGGAAATGTAGTTAGCTCCCTAAAAGACATTGCTGAGCACTTTATGCAAAAATTCTAACACATTTACATTAGTCTCTAATACATGAGCATTTATAAAATAATTTTGTTTTTGTAGTTTATTAAATGAGTAGTATGACGATTAGTATTGAGAAATTTCTGATGACATTATGCGCCGTGTATTTTAGAGTAAAGCAGATCAAATTTTCACTTATACGAAATTGCCGTTGGTAGAAAAGTGATTGACAAGAAGAAAGTACTAAATTTTTTTCCATGGTCTCAACAAAAATGAATACTTTGATAAGCACTTTTGTAATTAGTGATAATGATAAAATGAGCACACTCATATGATGCTCAGCTGTCTTGCAGGGTTGCTGGTGGGTGCCAAACTGACGAGACAGCAATACCAGCAAAAAGCCATACAGCAAAGCATAGGTAATATAAATGCAACATCAATTGATGGATTATCGAGCGTAAGTAATCGACTGCAACAATGAATGATTGTACACATGAGTGGCTTTTGACTGCAGCGACAAATCGGCAACGTACACACTGCGTATACGTAACCTGCCGGGACTGAAGCGAAAACGCACACAAATGCAGGCAACAACAGCGTTAACATCTGTATATAATTTTGGCATGCATCGATGGGCATTTTATTTGCTGTGCGTTGATAATAGCCTGACTTTATTAATTGATAATTGTTTTTAAATGGCATTTCTCTGGAGCTTTTGCAGCTATCTCTGCATCTATCTGGCGGTTATTGGCTACTTGTGTTGCCTTCATGCGGTGGATAATAAATAGCCTTCTCGAGCGAAAATATTTATTTTTGTGTTTGCAAGCGGTAGTAAGCTTCTGCTGTTTCGAACTTAATTAATATTGATAGGATGTCCTTGATTGAGTGAGAGTAATTTTTGAGTAATTTCTATTAAAATTACATATCATCTCCTCGAGCGTTTAACTTTTTTTTTTTTTTTTTGCGCATACTTTATCAATGCTGTGAATGGGTACGATGGTGTAATTAATGTGATTTTACAAGCTTTGGAAACCAAAAGAAAAACTTACTGCCCACATTTCTATGGCACACGGAAATTTTAATCAACCGTAAGCAAATATAACGAGTTGTAGCGAACTTAATAAGTTGAATAATATCCCATTGACTTTATCCCAATATGAAAAAAGTTCACATAGTAACTTATTCTAAGATATGGCAAACCCTGCATACTTCCTGTGCGTCTTTTAATGACACTAATACAAACTCAATAGCCACGGTGCATTTTTCAAATGCCACACTTCTCATTTTTTCGTTCCATATACTTACTAAGAAAAAATATTGTATTCAGCTTCTGTTTTTTCCAAACTGGAATACGATTGTAACTATCCATGAAAAGTATGTCAGGTATGTCTGTCTGTTTGAACACAATCTAGTCTCTCACTTTTCGAAATATACGACTAGAATTCTGTAAGCGCTCGTATTTTTACAATGACCTTCCTCTTCCAAAAAGAGAATGCTGAGGGATCATTATCAAACATTAAAATACCTGCTTAATTATTTTAGCATAGATGTTTTCTTCCGACCGCTATTTGCAAAAAAGTATGGCACTAACCCACTGTCAATATGTCTATTAGGGCTAGTATGTATTGTTCGTTAAGTTCGGGTAAACTCAAGGACTATTTGCTTGCAAACAACCAAGATTTGCTTCAGTTGGCTGTGCCTATCTACATACACAAACAAGGTGGCGCAAAATTAATCACCCTTCTTCTCAATCACTTCTTTCTTTGGAGTTACTTGAAGTTGCGGGTTTAAGTATGCCAACAAGCCTCAGAAAATCGCTACCCTTAAGGAGAATATTCGACAAGAAAGCGAAAAGTTGTCACCGGAAATCTTGCGGGAAGTCATGGAAATGTGACAAAACGGTCACAAAAAACTTGCAAATATCCAAGTAAAAATTCCCATTACTCAAAATAATTTTTTTAATTTAGTAAAAACGTTACTCAAAATCCAAATTGGATGATTAATTTTCTTTAACTTATAAATTCGTCTTCTATCTATCTTCAATCTATGAAAAATGGGGGGGGGTGGATATGTAGATGCAGAAAAGAATGAAAGTAATGATCAAAATAAAGGTAAAGGAGAAGATAAAGATAAAAATTAAAAGATAAATATACAGATAACCATAAAGATAACAATAAAAATAAAATCACGAAAGAGACAGAAATAAAAAACGTGATAGAGATAAACGTGGAGACAAAGGCTAAGATACAAGTGAAGAATAAAAGCCTGATTATGGCAAGTTAACGTAACTTAACGGAACGTAGAACCAAGAGAATCAAAATGAAACAGATTTCGACATGGCATTAAGTTACTTTAAGTTTCGGCTGTTATAAGCAACACCCATTTAGCAGAATTTTTAATAGAGAGCCGTAAGTTACGTTAAGTTGCTATAATCAGACCGTAAGCTATGTTATGTTACGTTATGGTATGTTTTGCTATGGTACGGTTTCTTATGTTATGCTGTTATGCTATAAAATGTAATGTAATGTTGTGTTATGCTATGTTATGTTGCTCAACGAATTTCACCTCAACTCACCACAGCTACTTCAAATCACTTTAACTAACCTCACATCAGCTCCTCTCAGTTCACCTTAACTCACGTCACTACCAACTCACCTCATTTCATCTTGACTCCGTTCACCTCAGCTCAATTCAACTCACCTCCACTCATACTATTTTTTTTTTTTACCTCAACTCCTCTTATCTCGCTACAATTCATCTCACCTCAGCTCAACTCACTCTAACTCAACGAAATGTATCCAAACTCATTTCAGCTTAACTTAGCTCAACTCAGCGCAGCTCAACTGACCCTATCTCACCACAACTCCCCTTCATTTTAGTGGTTGAATTTCAACCGCTGGGCGAACACTAATTGTATTAAATGCAGACATTCCATTTACAGCTTTTTCCTCATATCATAATCCATTACACCACAGTTTCTGCATTATGGTCTTCTAGGCGCTTACTTTAACTATATTTTGCTTAAATGAAGATATCTTCTATGCCGAAATAATATTCTTTTTCAAATTTTTTGCATGAACATTTTACTGTACATATGGATTTGCTGCGTAGAACAGTTAATCGTGGCAATGAGTTTCCCTCTAGGGTAAAAATATACACTATGTGTAGTATGTATGTACGTACATATGTATACTGCTGCAGACAGTCTAATGCAAATATATGTATATGTTTGTTACTTCTTATCTTCATATTTGATTTACATATTGCTTAAGCGCTTGCACCCACATAACACATACAACATACATACATATGTACACCATGAATATGGAGGCGTATGAAACCAGCTACATACACTGAGGGAAACAATGCATAGTAAAAGTGGATACTTTATACATATTTGATTACCGTCTACAAATGTTCGTGTATATTTAAAAATAATATTTTCATACAAAAATTTATTATGCACGGCGATGTCATTAGCAGCGGAAATTGTCGCCCAGTGCATTTCTTTGTAACTGGTTTATAACCGGTTCCGCTTTTAAGATTCGATTTTTGGATATTTTTTCCGTTTTTTCTTTTCTTGTACAGATTCCATGTATGTTGCATATTTTGTAAAAAAAAAAAAAATTATGGTAAGCGGCACGCATCAATTTAAATTCCTTAAATCTAAAAACTCGTTAGTGCCTCCACCGCGATTTCAACTAGCGACCAACGATGCTTTGGTCGGAGGTCTTCCCGCTGAGCTTCTTTCATATTCTACGAGAAGTGAGAATTGTACACTTACACCGAAAGTATCAACTGTCCCGCTCTGCAGCCGTTTTGTACTATTTCAGAGATATGTAGTTCTGATTTTAAATTTTTTTCCCTCAGTGTATAATTATGTATTTGTAAGAATGTATGCATGTGCGTCGGTTTATATTTTTTGCTTATTCATCTGCTCGTGCAACTAGTGTTTTTATTCTCAGCTCAACACGTGAACACATAATTTCAATTCAGCTAGTCTGCGTGGAGTTTTTGATAAACAAACCATAATTATCAGTTAAGTGAAAATTTTGTTGGGTGGGGAATTGAATATGTAAATAAGTGAATATGAACAAGGAAGGCTGTTAATCAAAAAGGTACATAGTATACTAAATATATGTATATTATTACTTATTTACCCAAGAAAAAATCTAAAATTTTTGGACTCCCCTTTGAGTGTATTACACAAATTAAATTTACAGAAGTAATGTACTCGTATTTGAATCGGTTAATTACCAATGGAAATAAGTCATAATTCCCGACATGGAAAAATTTTGGCAGTTTAACAGAGCTCCTTTAAAGAACCGAACTGCAACGAAATTGAATTGAGGGAACCGAAATAAGATCTAATTTTTTTTCGTAAACAAATCTAGGTTTTAATGATTCGTCTTTGCGTGTTTTACATAAATAAAATATACAGAAGTCATGCACGAAGTAAGTGTATACAATCTGGGCACCCGCTTTAAAGTAAAATTTCTGTGGCGGGAGTGGTTCGTAGGGAAGTTACTTATTTACAGCCACAGGCTGCTTACAGATGCCAACTTTATCGGAAAACATGCAACCAAACTGGGGCCAATTTTGCAGACGCTGCAATGACAAGAGGGAGAATAACACCTTAAGATAGCTCCTAACCGAGTATCTTGAACTTTGAAGAAAAAAATTATAATTAATTGTTTCAGTAATTTTATGAGTATCCAATTTACTAGAGCGGTAGCCGTGGCGAAATTTTTTTCTAACGAATTCGACAAAAATAAGCAAATAAATGTTAGTTTCTAATCAATTTGAGTACCGCAGGCATTCTGACGTAATCAAGTATTTTTGTTTCTTTATCATGAATGTTGATAAGCCAATTACGTTCGATAATACGTGTTTACGAAATATGAAAGCCAAAAGCTATCACAACACAGATATATTCTAGTAGAAGTGAGGCAAAGTTATTAAATAAATCAAATACCTATCAAGAAGTAGCAGCAAACTAATTTTGTGGAAAAAGTAGTAGTAAACAGGCTCTGTCCCAAAAAAAAAAATTATTTCCGGTGAAATGCAGAAATATATTAGTACTGTGCACCCTCCTTGTTCTGGCGGATATTTAGAGGCTATGCGTTTGAAAAAAGATTGGTTAGATCGCGCATTAATAATAACCGAAGCCTTAGCTATGTATTAGTGTCCGACCGAAGGTTTGGCCTGGTTTCGGTATTCGGCTGAAAATGCCAAACAATTAGGCAATTCAGAAGGTGTTGTATTTGTCGTGAAGTTACATTATTTTATTACAGATTTTAAAATTTTGTTGTTGTTTCGCATCTCTTGAAATTTATTTTTATACCATTGCGATTAGAACTTTTGAAAATGCAAGAATTGTTATTTTGTAGAAACATTAGCGCTATTTGGAAGTTTTTCAACAGAAAAAAGTCAACTGCGATTCGCAATGTGTGCCAGAACGGGGAAGTGAATCGTCAAAAAAAAAAACAAGTTTGAAAAAGCATTTACAATTGCATCCTTCACAATACCAAGAATTTTTAGCGTCTGTGGAAAAATGTATGTTTGTAAGGTGTTCATTTTATTTAAAAAATAATAAAAATAATTTGTTACGAAATAAAAAATCACAGACTTACAGCCAATTTCACCAAAGCAATTTAAGTGAAAAATTATTTCAATATTTTTAATTGTATATGGAAATTGACAGAAAATAAAAAATCATCGAGAGAAATCTTCGTTAAAATGACTACGAATGCTGATTTGCATCGAACTACGAATTCAGTTTACGCTCTAGATGTTGGTTAAGAAGTGGAAGACAAAATATTTCAACCTTAGCCTCGCGAGCGCTAAGCAGCCTAATAAAGAGCGCTGTGGTGATTCCTTGTAGCTGCGATAGGAGGGATCAGTTTAGATTCGTAGCCTTACTGCATGACTGTCAATCGGACAATGATCTAAAAAAAAAACCCAACCAACAGTGGGAGTAAATGTCGTAGCATTCGTCCAGCGCTCTATGAGCTGATATGAGGTCCATCTGATCAATAATAAGACACAGGTGGTCATAAATTCTACTCACTGTTAATGGCAGCTTAAACCGCCTGGAAACTAAACCACAAATTTAGTGTTGATGGAGAGTTCACTACAGAAATTTGACCAATCCACTCTTCCAAATTTTGATCATCACAACCAAGTGGCTTTCAAACGAAAGTGCTTCAAAAACAATTTATTTTTTATATATCCATTCTATAATAGCCATTATATTTAGCATGTGTTATAAAAAATACAAACACCTTCTTCCGACGCTATAGCAAAATAAAATGTTGCTATGGAAAAAAATCCATTTTTGCAATTTGGCTAGACTACCATTGACAATTCAGAGTAGATAAAATAGCTTGCAGACAAAAATTATACCAGACTGTCAAGTGCGTTTACATATGTATGTATGAATGTATGTATAATATACATATTACATATACATTGTATATATATATATATATATATGTATGAATGTGAAAGATTATACCATTTTATTAAAAAAAAAGCTAAATCGTTTTATCTATTAAGGTCAATCATACAATTATTCTGCAGCCTACAGACCAACGTATACATAAACGTAGACAGACACGTATAGTTACTTATAAATAAAAAATAAAATAAAAAAAAATAAGGAAAATCAGCAACTGGTTGGCAGGCTACATACCTCAGCCAGCAACGCACAGACAGTAATTACAATAAAAATAAAAATCTATAAAAACAAAATATATTCGTGTGTGCGTTTATATAATTTGCTTAAAACTATGACGACAACAGCTAAATACACACAGACCGATGGACGCGCGATTTAGTGGAATAGACGATTGGCAAATAATGGGGATATACACAAATCAGACATATATATAAATCTACTTATATATGTATATGTAAGTATGAATATTGTACCTGCATATATGTATGTATGTATGTATGTAGCTACGTTGAGTATGAGTATATTGCATATAGATATTGACATATTGAGATTAAGTGCAATATAAATTATACTAGTGCATACATACATATGTATGTGTATATAAATTTTTTTGTGTTTGTATGTATTTGCAAAGTATATATGAATTGTTGAAATGTTGCTGGCGAATGTGGATTAGAATGAATGCTGATTGAAATGATAAGATTTACGAGTGATTCGGTACTAAAAAAAGGGATATACACAAACTTATGTAAATAGCATGTGAGACGCATATACAGTGACTCAAAGAAGTGAGCAGGTGTTGATTTTTTAAATATTCGCAATGTTTTTTTGTTCAACTTTTTTGTTGTCTATCTATAAATAAATTATCCAAGCTTTAACCAAAATCATTTGAATCAAAATTCCAAACTTTATGAAAAATTTAAAAAATTTTCATCAAAATTTTAAACTTTCTAATTTGAATCGTTAGCACATTTTTAGGTTTGCAGTTTTATAGCCAATAATTTTTATTCTAATCTAAAAAATTGCGTAGATTTCTAATAGTTTTTTTTTTGTTGTTTACTGCTTTTGCGGTTATTTTTTATATGGAAAAAAGTGCAAAAATCCGTCCGATGGAAACTTGTACTTTATGGGAATAAAATTTTTTGGGCTGTAAAACTGCATATCTGAAAATGTGCTAGAGGTTCAGATTAAAAAGGTTGAAATTTTGATGAAAATTTTCTGAATTTTCTCAAATTTTTATTAAAGGTTAGACAATACATATACTTACTATATAGCAGAATACTAAAAAAAAACACAACACGAGAAGAATTGTTAGAGTCACTGTGTGTACACAAATCATTTTTCTAGCTAAGTACACTTGCTTGGTCTATTTCTTTGTGTTTTATTGTTTTTTTTTTTTTGATTTTTTCCCTGTCGTGATCGCTTGATTGAAGCGTTGCTTATATTCGTTTCTCTTTATTTTTTTGCTAACAAAAATGTATCTTCAGAAATATTTGTTTTATATAACAAAAAAAATTGTATTATTTATGCAAATATTTGCACAGCAAATGTAATCAGATTGAACAAATTTTTATATTGATTGCTTTTGATAAGAAAAATATGGTGGCATGGAAAATTGCAATAATTTGAAAACACAACAATCAATCGGAAGTACATATTTGCTTTAATTCGATTATACTTTAGTTGTTAAAGCAATTGAATTTGCTTTTTGTCCATACTCAAATAAACCAAATAAAAGCAAAATTATTGCCTAGGCGTATAGGGGGGAGGGAATAAAAGCAAAACAAAGCGATGAAACACACATATTTTGGTTTAAGGGAAAAATGCGCATTATTTACACTGTTAAGTGATTACAGTAACAGATAAGAAAGTTGAATGTGCGCGTAATCTCATAGGAAATGAACATGGTAAGTATGTATGCTTATAAGCGGGAATACGTATAAATTTGTATACTTATATAACAAATTTTTTAATGCTTGTATGTTTTTATACCCGAGCGCACTTGTTTATATTTTTTTTTTTTTGCGAAATTAAATATGTATTACACACTTCCTTTTTGTACAACAAACAAAAAAACAAAAATTTATTATTATATTATATTAAGGTTATTGAAATATTCGCTCAACATAATTAAGTAATATCACAAAAAAATGAAAGCAAAAACGCTTGGTATATTTTTTCTTACAGCGAAGCAAATAAAATTATCCAATGTCATTTAGGAAAAATTTTGAAGGCGCGTGGCTGAAGATATATGAATAAAGTTGATAATACAGTAAAAAATTATAAGCAGTTTAGAAGTATTCCACTACACAGCACAGTCAGTGCCCAAATTCATAGACAGAATAAATTAGCCTTCCATAAAAGTGCAAACAATTGGTACTAACAGGTGGGAAGAACTACAAACTTCAAATGAATTCAGAACAAAAATATAAAACTCGACAAAGTTAGAATTTGTAGAAAATTAAAGGTCACATTTTAACTGGTAGTTTATATTTAAAAAATAAAACTCTAATTTTAACTGTTGTTTTTTTTACCGAAAAAATGCCGGTAAACAATGAACGATTAATTGCTGACTTTTTGGAAGAAGGCCATAAAACGTTTAAAATTAATATTCTGAGCTAACAAGCATCACACTGCTAAATATATTCAAATATCATACAAAATTATTTCCGTCTGACTTCTTCATTTTAAATTTAGAAAATAGCTGTTATTTTTCCATCCCTGATAATAACGCTTAGCCTTTGTTTGGCTGATGCCTTCAATTTATTTTTCAAGTATAAATGTCCACAACGTCGCATAAAATCCTTGCTATTTTACATTTTAAAAGTTCAATGACCTGTGCAAAATATTATAAAGCACATTTAGTCATTTTTAAATTCCTAAATTATGCGCTCATAAAATTCCAATAAAACTTTATTTCGTTATTCTAAATGCATTTGTGGCACTTAACCTTCACTTAACAAATTTAGAAATAATTAATTACGGTCTAACCTTTTAACATAACTTTTAATAACATTTAATTAGTCTCCGTTGATTTCATTTCATATTTTCTAATTAAATACTCTCATATTTTCGCATTTCGCATTTCATTATTTTTGGGCTATAATGCCGACCGACCGCTTCATATTAGAACCATTAAATTCTATTTTCATGTTGTCGCAAATGCGATGCGTGTCAACCCATTTGTTTGCCTATTTATTCATATTTTTAGCGCACCTACATACATATTTACCAACTCCTACATTCTGTCCATTGGTGTGCTTGCTTGCTAGCTAACCAACGTGCATACATACATACGCCACTGCAACAGCCGCAAACACCAAACTCACGCACATACACACATATATAAGTAGTATGCATATTTGTGCGCGCTGATAATATAAATTGTTGCTGTCACTTGTTGTGCTTATGACATTCGCATTTGTTTGCTATTGTTTCTCTATGTGTATACGTACATACCTATGTACATACCTACATATATATATGGACAAACAAGCAAGCAAACAAACAAAAAAAATAAAGAAAACTTACTCGAAAATAAGTACAAAAGCCATAAAGAACCGAAGCATATTTTTTTTTAAATTTTTTCATCGCTCGCTTGAGCATAAATTAGCATAAATTTTACCTAATGGCGCAGAAACAGTACTTTTTCTATCTTTTAGAGTTGGCATATTTTGAAAGGCTGGCATGTTTAGAAAAATGTTTAAGAATTTTAAATTTCATTCTGCATTTAACTGGAATCTCTTTGCATCTTTAGCAATTCTTTGATAAAGTGGTTTGGAAATATAGTTAAAATCTGCTTGGATTAAAAAACACTTAAACATTATGATTTTATGTTCTAATACATCCTAATTTGAAAGCTCGATTACTGTTGCGCAATGGGATTAGAACGGCCAAAAATAGTTAAAACAGTTTAGCAAATTCTGATGAAGCAATTACGCAGATTCATAGCAAAATTTTGAACTCAGCCAAATATAAAAGAATTTGCAAATTTGCAGTCATGGGATGTGACCTATAAGTAAATACAATGTAAAAAATAAATTTTTAAGAACAATTTTTAATTGTATTGCAATTAATTTAAATTAATTTTGCTACTAGTGTGGATAGATATAGTTGATGATCAGTTTTTTTTTTTAATATATCTGTGGTCAAGCATTGCTTTAAATTATTATATACCTAACTACTGAAATTCATACGACAGTTTCACTTGGTATTATAAAAAGGAATATACATATACATATATATAAGGGTTCAATCAACTCAGCTGAATTCTGCTCTTAAATTTATTGGATTTTTTTGTAGAGCTGAAGGAAAGCACTTTTATCTGTAGACAAAGTATATAATATGCAATATAAAATAGAAATGACCGAAGATGTAGATATTTATAACGCGAAAATCTATTAATCAGATTCAATATTTAGCCAAAACTAGGCGCTTCTCTGGACAAGATCCGTTTTCGATGGCAAAAGTCCTGCTGCCTTCGCTAACCTTTTGTGGTATAAAATATAGGTATAATTTAAGGTTTCACTGTAAATATATCCTGTGCACATAATGTAGTATAAAGGTATTGTAAACGCTTTTGTTTTGTCATTTTTAATTATAAGAAATAGGACTTTCTTTAGAAATAGAATAAATGTGTTTGTTACTTTTCCCAAAAAATTCATAAAATTTAGTAGTTGGAGCCAACAAAGTTTTTGTAGGAGGTCTGCATCACAGTGAGAAGGTCTTCAATTGGAAAATTTTGGCTTAAACCAGCAAGGTACACCTAGTGTCTTCAAAATATAATTTTTTATAATTTGCGCCTATTTTTGTAAGAGTTTTTTGTTCCTTCATAATTATGCTTTTGTGGTTGAGATCAGTATAAACTCCAAATTTCATCAAAATCAGATAATATTTACCATTTCGGCCCACAAGAGCTGAGGGCATGGTAGTGAGTCGACTTTTACCATTTTCCACATTTCTTCATTCCTAAGTACTGTGTGCTGCATAAACGAGATTTCAACAAATTTTTAGTGCGGTGGCACCTACTTTTGGCCGCAGCTTATATGAGGACGTAACAGTGCGTGCCTGTTTCACCAGCAATTTATGTAAATGAAAAATGATTTTTTCCCTTCTTCCAGTTTTCATATTAAATGCAAATAAAACAATCCTTTTTCACTTAAATTGCTTTCGTGAAACTGGCTATTATTCAGTTAGAATGGCTCTTTGTCTAAATCCTTATCTCTTCCTATTCAAAGCTTACTATGAAAATTTCTTTCATTTTATTTTTCGTTACATCACCTTCTTTTGCTACTACTTCTATCAATCCCATCAATCATTAGAAAATGTACAATGGAAAAATGTCTGCACTCATCCCCATTGTGGAGGAAGCCTATACGACGGTTTGATCACGTATACGCCATGCCAAACACTGGTCGTTTAAGAAGTTTTACAAACACTTTTTTCATAAAGATTTAGAAATCATAACCTTGTATGTATTTAGGTAGAATTATTTATAACTCATTACCTTATTACCATTCAATTTAAATATAAAATAACTCGCTAGGAAGGAAAAATTCGCGTGACAAGTAGTTTTCGAAATAACCCCAAATAAAAGTGTATTTAAAAAAATATTTAAATACTACAAAAGATTATATTCGGGCATTTATGTTCTTTGCAACCGTCATATATCGAATTTATCTTCTTTATTTTCTTACTAATACGCGCTTATTGTAAACAGAAACTGCATCAGCTAGGTAAACAAGTAATTTTTAGCAAAAAAAAAAACCGACTTCAACTCTCATATAAAAAAAATATATATATATATATATCTCATGATCCGCTGATCGGATCTTAACCAGATTAGTATGGGACCACCTCTGAGACACTACCTTTCCGATGCGAAGAATTATCGAAATCGGTTGACGTGGTCCAAAGTTATGCGGTAACATACATAAAAAAAAAAATATTCCGACGAACTGATAACCTCCTCCTTTTTTGGAAGTCGGTTAAAAAGAGTACAAAAAGAAATTTTCATGGAACAATTATTCTAACAGGTCTATTCTGCGCGTTACCGAGATTTTGTAACCGGGAAATTTTATTACCAAAAAATTTTACCAGTTCTTGTCACCGCGATTCTAGGAACGTTGGTAATGCAGTTAAAATATTCAGCGATTCAGCTATGAAGAATTGTGCAAATTCTGGCATTGTATATTGCACGGGGCAATACTTGGTTACCAGCTTATGAGATGGTAACAAAATTTACCGGTTACAAGAGTACACAGAATGCGAAAAGGGTTTAAAAATTGTCAGGAACTTTATTTACCGGTTACAAACTTTTTATTACCAGCGCAGAATAGACCTGTAAGAGAAACGTTAGACACAGAAGGAGTTAGAAGGAGATTTTAGTAACGTCAACTAAATAGTTACCAAATCTTGCGTTGCACAGTGGGCCAGAAGAAAGAGAAAGTGGCCAAAATTCTTTTTTGACTATTTAAACGTTAAAAAAAAAACAGAAAAAAATATTTTTTTGGTATAGCCTATAATCTAAGGTATCAAAATCTGTGGTACATCGAAAAGTACCAGTTTATTTATTTAATTTATATTATTTAAAGAAATAAAAATACGATTTTAATTGAAAATTTTTGAGTAGTGCGTTTTATGTTAAATCAAAAAAAAAAATCATATGACTAAAATTGATAAATGGAGAATGGAGTCTGCAAATTTCTACATCCAACAAACGGTGAATATCTTATAATTCTTAAACAGTTGCCAATCACACGCGAAAAAATAATACATTATTGCACATCTAGAGGCTGAGTCTGAAAAGACTGTGACAGTGACGGCGCAGAACTGATACATTCGCTTATTAAGATAAAATATAGTTATTTTCTTAACAGATGGAAAACCTATTAAAAAATAAAACATTTAAGTATGCTTATCTAGAGGCCAATTCATTTCATTTGACATTAAATTTTTTGTGTTCCAACGAACGGTGCGGATCTTATAAATTTTAAGACAGGTGGCACACCTATAGAAATTCTAAATACCAAAGGTCACTCTCATGACGAGGCAGAATATATTAGAGAAAATCTCGTCCAAATCCGTTGGAAAGTTTTCGAGATTCTCCTTTGTATTATGTGCCTATGATATGACCAGAAAGGAAGGTTACTCATACGCCGTGTATCGTTCATGTTTCTTGAAAATGTAACAATTAATTACAAAAAGCGCTAATTATCCGCCGAGTTTTATTAATATAGATATCTTTGACTATATAATAGTTCATTATATTTTGTTTTAAATAGCGGTGGCTAGCACTGGCGATAATCGGAATAGTGTACTTTACTAAGCTATGTAATTTTTATTAATTCAGATGTGTTTTGACACAAAAAATAATTATCAACATATTTTGTTACTGTATTTTTTCTAAGATTAATTTATAGTTTAAACAAATTTAAGAGCTAGATCTTTAGTTTTAGAATTTATTAATAAATTTTTCATAATTAAGGCTTACAAACGCTTTTTCAGATTTTATGGATTCTGAGTTTGTATTTGCATACTCCAAGGTATCTAGATTAAATAAGTTTATTGTTTTAAGCTTTTAAATCTGGCCCATTGTATATAGGTACAATTATGCATAGAAACATGCTGCTTAAAAAAGCAAGAAGCACAAGGCAAAAATAATGCGAAAATGAGAAAAAGTTTAGCCAAGTATATAATGAAATTTTGATTAAAAGAAGTGGGAATATAAGTTTTTTATAAAATATTTTTGTACTGAAATTTCTACGCTAGCAAAGAAACCCTTTTATATCTTCGCGAAAGGCTTAAAATAGCCGCACTTTTATGCATTATGTCTGCAAAACGACATGTATATAATATTTCCTCTCTTTGATTTCTTATAAAGATTATAAAAAAATAAGCAGAATTTTATACCAAACTATTTACTTTCACTACTAAATATTTTCAAATTAAGTTATATTAATCAAATGAAAGCGAAAACTTAAATAACTTCCCCACCTTTAGAATATTAGCTCTGCTCAGGTCAGCTCAGGTGACAATCCGCTCAATACTTTACCGCGCTTCACTACACTTTGCTTGCCGACGGCTGTTTTCTAAGCGCACACACTCACACACATGTCAAGCGCGCACACACGCGGGCTTTTTCCACTCCAATTCAGTTCCCTGACGTAATAAATTCTTTCGGCTTCGGTTTTTTTTTTTTGTTTTTTTTTCAGCTTTTTTGTTTGTGGTTTTTGTTAGGCTTATATTTCTAAGACGTCATAACTCACTGTCGCACCCACTTGACTACTTAACAGCGCTTTATGTGCTTAATTTAGTCGCAAAATATTTTCTCTGTTTTGAGAGATATTCAATAACTTCGTAGATAAGACGCACAATTTTTGACGCTTTCGCTGTCGCTGCTGCTACGAGTCACTGGTACTGTTTTTTTTTATTATTTATTTTTAAACTTTTTGTATTAACTCTTTATTTGTAAGCAAAGGAATTTTCAAAAACACATTTGATGTACATATACATATTTACACATAAACATTCTTCAATTTCTTCGCAATTTATTTGTTATTTTCCATTGCTGCTGCAGCCTCCATTGCTACCACCCGTCCATACAATTCGTCAGTGTTTTATCACTGTCACAAGCAAACAAAACCGAAATTTTATCTAGTCGCTGAAGCTCTATGCTTGTTTGTTGTTGTTTCTTTATACATATAATACAATGTATAGGTATGTATGTACAACTCTATGTATATATATTTTAATTTTATTTTCTATATATTAAGTATTCTTTGTTTTCTTTTATAATTTTTCTCGTTTTCCACGCATTACCGCCGGCAGTTCCACTGAAACTGAGCCATTTCGTGCTGTGACATTTGCTTTTATTCATTGCGGCTAAAACGTCCGCAACGAAGTTAGCCCCGCTCACTACCTCGTTAGCGTCAACACCCGCACTTGTATTGTTTGCATGCGTTGTACATCTCGCAATTTTACTCTATCTCTCTTACTTGCTGCTCAAACAGAGCGATATTGTATAGTGTTTTTGGTATAGAAAAGGAGCAAGTGGTGATAAAAGCTGTGAGATAAATATTTTACGCACTTTTCCAGAGAGTAAAAAGCCGCAAATATTCTTTGCAAAAGAGGCAGTTTTCTGGACAATGACGTGCTGCCATATTTATTTTTTTATTGTTTTTTTTTTTTTGTTTAAGAATTTTCAGCTATGCAAACCAAAAGCGTTATATGGTTCTATAGGCCATAGTTGATAGTTGCAGTTATTTTGTGGTACAGACAAATGTGATTACCCTTAACATTGCCGATACCAGTACCATTACGATTACCACTATCATTACTTTTACTATTACCTTCTCAATTGCATTACCCTTTTCATTACCAGTAACATTAACATTACCAATAGCATTACGATTGCCAGTGCCGTTACCATTATGAATATCAGCACGATTAACATTATCAATGTCATTACCAATACCTGTGCCAATACCAATCTTAATATCAGTACCATTACTATTACCATTACCATAACCACTATAATTGTCATTACCATAAACTTTGCCATAACCGTCACTACCATAATTGTCATTGCCATTACCTTCACCGCTTTCATTTCCATTACCATTAGCATTACTACTACCATTACCATTACGACCGTTACGTTATTGGAATATACCATTACTATTGGCATATGGCAATGCCCATTACGATTAGAATCACCATTTTTATTGCCATAATCATAACCATAACCGTAGCCATGTGCATAACCACAACCATAACCCTAATCACAACCATAGCCCAACCATAACGAATACCATATCATTACAATTACGTTAATTTTTTTCGAAAACCATGAAGATGCGAATAAATGGGCAGCGCTTCAAACAAAGAGCAAATTGTGTAACTCTCTTCATTCTACATAAATATGTACCTTACTCTCTTTGCGCGTTTTCATACAAATACTCTTAAAAATTCATTTACTACTTATTTAAACGTCATCACTTGAAAACAAGCCTCCGTGCTTATTCACAGTTCTACGATAGAAAAATTGATGACGTCACATACGCTCTTGACACCAATGCTGCGCTGCGAGCATTACTCGTACTCATAGCCGAGTGAAGGTTGTTCGTTAACATGCAGCTGCTGCTGCACAAATCACCAAATATCAATCGTTCGCTGAAGTAATGCATTGTTGCACGTGAAAGTTTTATGAATTACTTTAGCGAGAATTCGAAAAAAAATCAAAGAGGCAGAAGTGAAGTGTGCAAGCAAGAGGGATTGTGAAGAGATGAATACACTTGAATGAAGTATGAATCTAGTGGTTGTTGGGAAGATATAGGCCCTTTATTTATTATGAAAAGGAAGAATAAGCAAAAAATATTGTGCGATATAATTTTATTTTCCCTAAAACTGAATTTGTTCTGAAATCTTGTATAAATTAAAAGTGTATAAGGGTCGTCCATACGATAACGTTATGAATATTTTTTACACCGAAGTTGAGTAAAATGAGTACATAACAAATTTAAAAATTTTATTAATTTCTTTAGAATTTTTTTTGAGTACACAGTTTTGTAGCCCATTAAAGTGCAAAATTGCATTGATTTTTAATAATCTTTATGCTGACGGCTTTTTGCATTTTTTTCTCACGGAAACTAAAAAACAAAATTAATGCCGGTTTTGCAATCGCTTAAAGCTTGCACTTTATTATACTAAAACTTAATGGGCTACAAAACCGCATACTAAAAAAAAATCTAAAAAAAAATGAAAAATTTGTAAATTTGTAATGTACTCATTTTACTCAACTTCGGTGTAAAAAATATTCATAACTCAAACTATTTTATAGTGCACCCCATAATACTTAAATATTGCGCAATACTCATTGTGTTTTTTTTTTAATTTTTCTTTTTGATATGGCATATTTTCATAGAGAATTTTGATGTGTGTATGTGTTTTTTTTTTTGAGATATTTCAAAAACTATTAAATTGATTTGTTTTTGTGCTGCAAAATTTTTAAAAATGTATTAATCAAACTCAAATTTCATATTTATTTATTATTTACGTTTATGCATCAACCCTAGAAATTTAATACAAATCAAACACATGAAGTGTGAACCCGTCCATTTTGGTATGGAACACCCCATATATAGTTAGTATGTCTGCTTATGAATGAATCTCCGCTGTTGAGCTCACGCTGCTTTGACGTCGAGTTTCCGTTTGCGTATAAACAAATTAAAGCTTTTAATACATACAAATCTTACCAAAATACATACTCGTATACATGGTAAATATTGTATGAGTATTTCTAAAAATGTCAAGAGAGTAGCGTCGTGTATTGTGCT
>NW_023459090.1:0-16566 GCF_013731165.1 Rhagoletis pomonella | reverse complement strand
TTTTTCCGTTTGCATCGCTCACAAATTTATGCAAAAATGATGGCATCAACAGACGTCACCATAATCGCAATAAAAGTTACTCTCTACAACGTTTAATAAAAATAATAATAGCAGAACAAAAACAGCAATAACCAAGATGGGCCACATTCAAATAGCCGAATTTGTAAGCTGCCATTATTTTTATGTACTTGCATTTGTTTATGGCGCGGCGTTAAATTGTTGACCAACAGTGTAATGCTGGTAATTAATATCTGAAATGCAGAGCATACTTACAGGCTGAAATATTAATGCGCTATTTATGTACACATGTGTGAGTGCTGTGCCAGCAAAAATTGTTTATTCTGTAATTGAATGGTTTGTGTAGTTTATTTTTAGCGCAAATCTACTAGCCAATATATTTTTAAGTGCCTCCACACAGTTGCCATGTTTTTGGAATAGTTTATATAACCGATGTAAAAGTGATTTCTCCTCTGCAAGCAGTAGAGAACCATCGGATGCATTTTGGCAATGTCCTTTAAACACCATGTACTATCTGCTGCCCACAGTGGTTTAGTTTTATACATCTTTTGGAAAAAAAAAATTAGAGCGACTCATTGTAGAACTTAAATTTTTCGTACGCAATATTAGTGGAAATATATCAAGAAAAAACAAATAAGATCAGCGCTGTCTTCGGCTATGCCGAATTCGGCTATGCCGAAGGCTTCATACCTTTCATGAACATCAGAAAATTTTACTCTTAATTTGTATATTCACGTCATACCTACATAGATAGAGAAGTTACATAAATGAAATATCATATCTACATATATGTGTGTATGTAAAGGATTTTCAGATCCTCTGGGTAGTGCGGTTAACGAAGCTTTAAATATTTATTCAAAAATTATATTTTCAATGGATCTTAAGCGATAAGTAGTTTTTCGTAAAATTTTTTGGATCCGTCCACTTATGTCAAATCTTTGTATCTCGAAAAATCAATCACACAATAATTTAATGTTTCCTCAATGGATTTCAAACAATTTGATGCGTTCAATTTAAAAATTTACGTTTTTTTTTAACGTTGATTCGCACGGTTCCGGAGATTTGCCCATATACAGTCGAGGTCATAACAATAGCACCGCCATTTCAAAGTGATATTGTTAACCACTTATGTTTATATATTTCATTTTAAAAATTTTAAATTAATACAAAGCCAAGTTTAAAACTTTGTAGAGAACTATAAAAAAATAAATTTGCATCTAAATTTCAAACTTTTTCTCAGAAGATTAGATTATTTGATTTTTAAACAGTTTCATAGCTCAATAAATTTTAGTGCAATAATGTGCAAGTTTCAAGTAGCTAAAAATTACCGTTGATTTTTTTAAATTTTTTTTTGCCGAAGGTGTTGCGGTGTTCTTCCATATAAAAATTTAATTAATTTTGTGCTTATCGTTAAATTGAACGGACTTCTGGGAAAACAGTTTAAAATTTGAATGAAATAGGCTGCTATTGATATGACCGATACTGTATGTATGTATGTATACATACATATGTCTAACTACAGAATAGTTTCAGCATTTAATACCTGATAATTTATTTGGCTGACTTTTTTGGAGCCTTCAACAATTGATCTGCTTATTCTTCTCCACACAACAACGTTATTAAAGTAAACGTTTTGCATATAAACACACATCATATGTAAGTACATATGTCTTTACCCAAGAAGATTTTCGAACAAAGAACACTCAACTAAGTACTTCTGCGTACCAACAAATGTTAACCCACAGTATTGGAGCGTAACAAACTTTTCTGCTGAACTGCAAAATGCTAAGCGGTGTTACGAATTGCAGTACAATAAAATGACAATTAACAAATATCAAACATCGCTAAAACATAAACACACAAACAAAGGTGCTAGCTAACACTATCGGCGAAACAAACTTAAGTACATACATATGTACGTACATACAACAAAGGAGAAGTAAGAAGTTGTAGCAGCAAAAGCAATAAAACGAAAGCCGGACAGGGCAATGCTTCCGTAAAACTTTCCATGCAAAGCCAAAGAGAAAAACTTAAACAACACAAAATGCCAAAGCGTTTAAAATTATGAAAGAAGTCAAGGTCATTAAGGGAACTTGCTGCCAATGCAGTGAACAAATATTGCAAAGTCAGTATGACTTAAGAAAACTTTAAAGAAAAATTACAAAAATCTTACGCTGGATAAAAGTTTGTGAGACGCTGGCTTTTCAATAATAGTCGCTATATGTGTAGCTGTTTAGCTGCTGCTAGCCCCAACATGTTACCACAACAACAGCAATGAAGGCGGTTGGCCATTGGAGCAGGTGTGAACACTTCAACGCTTGCCTGTGATCGCTCAGCTCAGCTGTTCGGTGGCGTCAATTAAGTTTCCATGGCGCTCAACACCTTCGTACATCGAACGCAACCGAAATGTATTGAGGCAGTACAACAACAACAACAACAGCAACAAAACAGCTGGGCTGAGTATGGGGCCAACAGCACAAACAACAAAAAAGTGATTGTGGCCAACTGTGTGGAGTCCGTAATGCATACAGCAAAAAAACAACAACAACAAAGCAACAGTTGGAGCTGCTCATAATGATGTTGGATCGCACTCTGGCAGAGCCGCTTCTTCTTCTTCTTCTTCTTTCCTTTTGTGTGTTTGCACTTGGTGGCTCCGGTATTCGTCATCGTTGTCCATCGTCGTATCGCGGCAGCGAAGCTGAGCACCGTTGCCTGGCGATCACTGTGACTTTAGTTCTTTTTCAGTATTCGTGTCGATCGGGTCGACGAACGCGGATCCGGCAGTAATTCTCTGCTTAACGTCTGTGTGAACGGGCTGCGCGCTAAGTCTCCAACGGCAGCGCCAAACTACTTGGAGCCGAGCGCTGAGGTGAATTCGAATTTCGGGGTTTTTAATTTATCAAAAAAAAAAAAAAACACAGAAACCCAAATTGAAGCTCAAACGAAATATAACTGAATTTTATAAAACGGAAAAATGTAACAGTTTTCTTAGTGTACTATTAAAGCAAATAAGATTGAGGAAATTTTTTACACAATAAAATACAATAAAAAGGGCTTCTTAACAACAACACACGCTTCGCAACGAAATCGAAAGTGCGAACTTGTATGTTGCAAAAAATGGGGAAAAACGAAAAAGCAAATTCAAACTCAAACCAAAAAGAAACAGCGCGAAAGGCTAAACTCTCAATAAAAAAAAAAAAATATATATATATAAAAAAAACAAGAAAAAACTCACCAAATGTTGAAGTGCATTTCGCGTTGAAGATGCGCTCGCAAAGTGCAGAGTACAAAGTGAAGTGTTGTGTGTGTGACGTTGAAGAAAAGTGAATAAGGGAAGAGACAATTTGGCCATATTTTGGTTATTGACATGTAGGAAACGCACGCGAAAAAAAAAACAAACAAAAACAAAAAACTTCCCTGTTTTACAGGCTTGTCAGCGAGAAGAAATTTTAAGTGTTTTAAACGTATTTACTAAGAGTGAATAATTTAATTTATTTTTTGTTGATTTTTTGCAATGAGGAAAATTTGCCCAATTTTTGTTTTTGTTATTTGTTTACAATTAGAAAAAAAGCGTTTCTCTATTTAAAAAGGTTTTGGAGGTTGCACTTAGCTGCTTATGTAAACAACTGTTAACTGCAGAAACTTCTAAATTTTTGTTTTAAAATAAATACATGCATCCACGTTACGAAAAAAGCGTGGCAAAGGTGTTAATTTGGTAGAAAACTTTCGTGTCTTTCTAATTCTTTTATCAAAAAAATTCTTAAATTTTCAGTGTAAAAAAAAATTTTTTAAATTTATTTAAAAAATTTAATTTGTAAAATATTAGATATCATTTTCTCGAGCAAATAAAATAGAGTAAAGTTATAAAAAGAGTAAAAAAAGATAAACAAATGAAATAAAATAAAATAAAATAAAATAAAAGAATGTAATCTGAAATAAAAAAATATTTTTTTATAAATATTAAACAGAATTTTAAAAATTTTTTGCTGGCATTTATTTTTGCTTAAAAGTTTTGAAAATTTGTTTGGAGAATGCGCTGCACTTTCAAGAGGTTTAAAATGTCTTTTTTCCTCAATCGGCCTTTGTTCAATGCTCATTAATCTAATAAAATTTCATTTGGTTTTGCTGAATTAGCCTTTGCAAGATTTAAATATAGTCTTTGTTGGAATTCTTTTATCCAGGATCACCTACTGGACGGTGTTAGATAAAGGAAGAGGGGTGTTAGTTGATTGGTTTTCAGGAGGCTTAGTGAAAAAGAGGTTGGAGTTGTATGGGGTATCTTCACATGGATAGGTCGGAGTCAAATGTATATAGATATGAGAGTTACGTCGAGCCTCTGAAGGCAGCTGAAGCTTTTCATATGCGATGGCTTGTGATTGCAGTCCAATTCCGTCATTGGACTGCAATCACGGCGCGCAGAGTTTTATTATTGAAAAAATTAAACATCTGTAGAACGGTATTTTAAAGCTTTGGAGGTGGAGAATTTAGGAGCTTGCGATCTAAGGTAATCCTTAAAGTATCTGGTTTGATTTCAAAAAAGTACCCATAACCCTCGACGACTCAGGTAATTCCCTGGCCACCTTTAGAGAGAGAATTCCGCAATGTAATTTAGTAGCGCAGAACGACAGACGAAGTCAAAGTTCTTGAAAAGTCCAATGCTACTAGGATAGTTCGCTCAAAATAAAAAGATTACTCTACACAAAATACAGGCAACGATTTTCAAATTATAAAAAATGTTTACTATTACTCTTAAAATTCGACAGAGATAACGATTTAGTATAGATTGGTTTTTAACTGGTTTTCGCTTTGTTGAATTGCAACAAACCCAAAAAAAAAAATTTTAAAACACATAAGTACTTTCCAACACCAAGTGAACTTGAATTTGTATCAGAAATCGTGTTTTCCCCCAAAACGAGTCATTTTCATTTTTTTCATTTTCGGCTCTTGTTTTTCATTTCTTTAGCCGATTTTCACTTTAGCCGTGTAACGCAGGCGCACGCGAATCTTGGTCAGCAGAGCAGCCAAGTAATTTGGTGCTGCGCGTGCATAAGCAATTGCACAGACGGAAATCGGGGAGTAATTAAGAGAGCATATAAAATTGTGAAAATTTGCAAAGGCAAACACAAAAGAAAAAAAAAACAAACAAAACAACATCGAAGAAACGCGAACTGCTTTTTAGCTACATTTTCCTTTAACCAGCTAATTATTTTTCTTCATTTTCTTTGTGGGCAATGCATTGAAAAACGTATACACGTGAAAATAAAATGCCTAAAAATAGTAACGAGTACAGCAAAAGTTTGTAAAAACAAAAATATGTACATATAATAAAACGCAAAGAAGAAATCGCAGAAAAATTGCATAAGATCAGCAACTGCAGCAAAGGCAGCGACGGCCATAATAATCGCCAGTGAAGCAGCACCTACAGCAGCCGTCTTTTTAACCGCATGCATACTAGTTAGTTAATTGTCTTTGCTGTTGTTTTTCGCCACTGCCGCTGGCGCTGCTGCTGCTGCTGCTGCCACCGGTTCAGTTGTCCATCGCAGTCACGGCCGTCTGGCTACTGGATTTGCTTGTGTTGTGGTTTTTTTTTAGTTTTTTTTTTTACTTCGTTTAAATGCTCATCTTCACTCGTTCACTAATTTTTGGTGTTTTTTCTTACCTTGCTTTTTTATCGCTACTTATCGCGTGTGTTTTCTTTGCATTTTTGGTGATTTTCGAAATTAATTTTTTTTGTCTGCATTTGTGATGCATTTTGGGGGCTCTTAAATGTTAATAAAAACAATTTCTTACCACGAAGTCAATTTTTTCAAATAACAACAAAAAAAAAAATTAATATTTTGGTTGTAAGCGGCTGCTAAATTCTTTCCTTTTATTTTTTCGCGGAAAGCAAAAGTCATGGCGCTTACGAGGATAATTTTGCAAGGAAAATTCGTCAAACAATTTGAAAATTATCTTCATTTAACAGAACTTCAAATAATTGTTTTTCCTTAATTTGTTGGTCCGGCAGGGTAGATTCGTTGCAAAGTAAATCGTTTTTCTTTAACCCTTGCACGATCACATGGCAACGAGGCGCAAAAAATATGTTTTTTTAATTTATTTAACTTTTATTTTTCTAATATTTTTTATAAAAAAGTAGACCAAAATCAAAATTTTTAGCATTTCTTCACTATTATTATTGTACTTTTACTGTAATATCTAAATCATAATGTGGTATAATATGTATTTATAGCGCATAGAAAAAAAACCAAAACACTTCGCTTATTCTTCTTATAATCAGAGTAACTTCTTGGGAACCATTTGTTAAAGAAAAAATTGTGTTTTTAAGTGGCTGGATGAATTTGCTAAAACCATCGCACAGTGGGAAATTTTCGGCTGAATTGGTTCAAAAATGGCTAGAAAAGTAAATTTTTTAACGAACTATTTATTTTTAATACTTTTAAGCTCTTTTAATTAAATAAAAAATGGTCAGAACGGTCACAGTTTTTCAACAAAAACAGTCGACAATTTGCCACAGTGTTCCGGTAAGAATTACATTTAGTGAGTTTAATACAACAATTTTTTGTTTAAAATTTTAGAGCCAAACTTTTTTCGAAAACCTGACAGAAACATGTTCACAACTTTCATCCTTTTTTACCAAAAATACAACAATAAAATAAACAAATACTGAAAAAGTACAAATAAATTAAAATATAATAGAAGAAATTGAAAACATTTTCCTTTCTAGCAAAAGAATAACGAAAAGACTCAACCAACATATAAAGAGATTTTTAAATACAAATATTTTATCAAAAAAATTATAAAAACTACGATATCAAGTTTAAATTACAAAAACTTTTCCGGGTTCAAAAGGTGTCTTAAAGTCCTGCATTTTTAAACTACTCAAACTTTTTGTGGTCGTTAAGGATCATTCAAAAACACTTACATCTTTTATAAAAATTATTGCAAGTTCAAGTGCAAAAGATGTATTATTTATTTAATAACAAACATGAAAATTATCTACGTAAAAAAAACTTATTCGCTACTTTTCAAACTTTGATTTTTTTCTAAAAGGCACTGTTCATCCTTTTATTTATTATTTTCTCTTTACTTTTATAACTAATTTTAATCCATTTCTTTTAATCTCCCTTTCCATTGAAGGATCTACATTAAAAAATGTCTGTGTGTGCCTTTAACTGAAATCGAAAACATAGAAAAGAAAGATTATTTGTGCTTAAAAATTAAATTTTTGTGCAACGAAAGAAATACTAACATTACGTAAAAAATTTATTTGACATAAAAGTGGAATTACCCCACAACAAAAAGTAAGGTAAGTGCTCATTATTATTTGTCTATTGAAAGTTTTTTATTAAACGCAAAGCAATTAGAGTTTAAGAAATCCCTTAAAATACTCAAACAATTTTCTAAAATATATATTTTTTATTAATAAATTTTTATTTGCAACTTTGAATATGTATGTTCGCATTCGACTAGAACATGGAAGGGAATAACGGTTAGAGTGAGAAAGCATGCGAAATCAATCACCCACACCAAACCCACTCTCACATTTAGCTGGTAAGGTCCTTCTCTGAATGATGCCTTAATATGTAGGACTAAAGTAGCTCGTAGTAAAGTTCAGCTCGGAAGCAAGCCCATTCGGTTTTTATGATCGAACGCTAAAATATCATCAATTTTCTTTAGATTGGATAGAAGTCCATCTCAAAGTCAAAAAAGTAGCATTGCCTCCATTAGGAATTGTCTACTGATAATGTATGTATGTATTTATATTCCAAGCCGACGATTGAACGAAAATTTAAGCCAAAGTTTGAAATTGATAAAAGTTAAATTGAAAAAAGTTTAGAGACCGCTCTTGTGAGTATAAACCGTTTCCCGCTATTAGATCCAACTAACAATGAGAACCATCCGTCCGTCTTGTAATACTGAGTCCTTTGGGTAGGTTCTTTTACTTATCGAAGGCCTAAACCGTACTTAGCATACCCTTAAACTCTTTATAATCACTTTATTTAAAAAAGATGCATTAAAATATAAATTGCTTTTTAATGTTGTGGCTAATATTTCTTGTATAAGTATTTTCAGACATTAACAAATTGATGCTTAGGAAAAAAAAATGTACTTTTATTTTTTTTGTTTTTGCTGTGTGGACATTGGCTATTAAATATTTATTTTATTTTATTTTATTTATATAAAAAAGGTATATATTTCTGAATTTATGAACATGCAGCGCTTATTATGCATTTGCAAACAAGTGTGCAACAACATTTGTATTTAAACGTTAGTGGATAACTTTTACCGTGGAAGTTATTTTCAAATGTGTCATAGTGTTACCAAAACAGCTGAGCAGCTGTTACTTAACGAACACACTCCGTGTCAAAATTATAAACGCATTGCATGTTGACTAGTTTTACAAATTATTTTTTTGTTATTTAAATCAAATTATTACTTTATAAAAATATAGGCTATTCTTAAAAAGAAAACATATAAAACCAACTTTTAAACTTTCTGCAATATTTGAAAAAATGCGATACATTTTCGTACAAATTTCAAGCATTTTAATTAAATTTGTTAGAAAGATTTTGAGTATGCAATTTTTTAGATAATTCAATTTTACTTTAATAAAGTAAAAGCTTGATGTAGGTAAGACTTACTGTTGATTTTTGGCAATATTTTTTTTCTGATAATGTTTTGTATTTACTTCCATACAAAGAATGCATTTCGACGATTTTTCTATACGGAAGGAAATTAGCAACACCTTCAACAAAAAAAAATTGCCAAACACCAAACGGTAAGTCCTAGCTACTTGGAACTTGCACATTGTTATACTAAAATTTACTGGGCTACAAAACTGCATACTCAACATTTTTACGAAAGTACGCTGTATTGTTTTTTTTTTAATTGCGCGAAGTTTGAAACCTGAATTTATACCATTTTCGTCAATGAGCAAACTATATTTTTATAAGAAAAAATAAATAACTTAAAAATAAAACAAAATCGTTAAAGCTTGCTAATAAGTGGTGTGCCCATAATTTTGACATGACATGTACATATGTATGAATGTAGATATGTATATGTATGAAAGAACAATGCAGAAGGCATAAAATTATTATTACCATGTGCATCTCTTCATTTAAATCATATTTTTCGTATTTATGTATATATCTCATTAAAATTAGCTACATAATGCAGCGATAATTTTCCTTATTGTCGAAATCTGCACACTAACTTCCCACTGCTAAGCTGAGTGTGAAGCTTAAACAAAACCTTTTAGTTTCTTATTTATTTATCTGACATTTTCAAATAAAGATTACACCGCTTCTAGAACCCGCTTAATTTTAACTGTATTTTGCGTTTGAAGAACCTCTTTGCCAAAAGTAGTGCCGATTGCGTACTTACCG
Source organism: Rhagoletis pomonella (assembly GCF_013731165.1). Classification (NCBI taxonomy): domain Eukaryota; kingdom Metazoa; phylum Arthropoda; class Insecta; order Diptera; family Tephritidae; genus Rhagoletis; species Rhagoletis pomonella. The sequence goes on along the minus strand of NW_023459090.1, from coordinate 7,159 downwards.
CGTATGTACATTAGGCCGGACCACAAAAAAAATTTGCATATTTTATATAAGTACCTACTTACCAAGGTGACAGTGAAATTCAAATTGTGAAACGATCTTGAGATAAATACTTACTTACATATTATTTTTCCTTATGACCTTTTGGTATCCAAAAGTTATTTCTGTCAATTTTATAAAATTCTACAAAGCAGTCCTCAAGATGTGCTTCAACGATTAGGCTACATATATTTATGTAGTATTTGTGTCGATTATTCGCAGATATTTAGGTACATTTTGCATTGCTATCCAGGGTGGACAGCGCTTAGGACTGGACACTTGTAGTAGACAATACTTATTCTCTAGAATTTAATGGCAATACAGCACACCATAAATACTTAAGCCCTTTTGAATTATTGAAGTTACATATAATCCGAAAATAATTGAAAATCGATTTTGATTACGATATTAAGAAATCAATGGTTGGGGTAATGACTAATATGAATCGATTAAGAAAAGGACGTGAATATCGGTAATGGTAATAACACCATACATCAATAACGATAACGATAACAATAATAATAACTTCATACGTCAATCTCGATGTCGATAAAAATAGCGATTACTATAACAATATTGCTAACGATAACTATGGCAATTCAGTTTTAGTTTCACCTAAGATAGCGATGTCGATAACCGTCATCGATTTAGAAAATGATGTCAATAACGAAAGCGATGAAAATAGAGATGACTATGAAAACTTAACTTTTGTTTCATTGCACATCCACCTGATATTATATAGCATACACAAAGGGTGATAACTATGCGACTGTTTACATCCGATCTCAAATCAGTTGGAGTTGCATAGCGACCTTGAAATTCATCGTTTATACCATTTATTAAACATGCATCACCAATTCAAGCATAAATAAAAATAAAAATAAAAATATTTACAAAATATACTTCTATTTCGAGAGCATTAGCTCATACATGTGAGCATTGTAAAATTCATCATACATATTGTTTCTTTCATTCCATAGTAGATGCATTAACCCATATTTTATACTTAAAAAAGAAAGACGCATGAATGTGCTCAAACACAAAATTCGTATTGTTTGCGTTTTCGTGACACAATTTTTCTTCACTTTTTTAGAGAAAAGGCAAGTGAGTTAGAAATTTTTATACAGTACGCCCTCGCTAAAAGCAACTGGTAAAAATTCGGGCAGTTACGTTGATTGAGATTGTTGCAATAACCAAAGCAAAAGAAAGTTCTGTCGGAAATGAGAATTTAATTTGGAACCAGGCCTGTTAAATATTGATTAATAATCATAATGATTATAAATTAAAGCATTTTTTTTGGGGTAACCGTTTAATGATTAAATACCATTATTTGCACCTATTTATTGATTAATAATTAATTACTTTCAAAAAACTTAAATTACCTGATTATTTTGTTATTTTTGATTATTTTAATTATTTTTGAAATTTTTTAGTTGCATGATTAATAAAATTATTTGATTATTTGCAATTAGTTTTGATTTTTTTTTAATTACATGATTAATATAATTATTTTATTATTTTTAAGTATTTTATAATATATTTCAACTTGCAACGCAGCTACTATACATATGATGACAATAAATACAGTAACATCAGATAAAGGCACAAGGGGAATAACAAAAACGCAAAAAAAAAGCAAAAAAAGAAACAGCTCTGATTGCTTTGGTTTTTTATTTGCTAATTTTTATAAAAACTCCATACTACAACAAAACCGCATACCATATGCACATAAGAGTTCCAAATTTGACGTAAAACTTAGGAAAATTCAACACTTCGTGAATAGCAAAGTCAGTTGACAATGTTTATAAGAAATCATTTCTTACTTGTAAACAGTACAGTAGTGGTTTAGTTATTTAATACTAACTTATAAACATTTGCTTACCAAACATAACTTCATCTATTTGGAAAAACAATTAGAAATAATCATGTAGATGCGAATAATCAAATAATTGAAGATAAGTAATCAAATATTAATTAAAAAAATAATTGATTAATTTTGATTATTTTATTTGTTCTATTTATGTATTTGTTTATTTTTGAATACTTTTTCAATTGCAATTATTATTATCATGATTATTTTTGATTATTTTTAATTATAATTAATATTAATTGCTGAATTATGTAAGAAAATTTAAATAAAAATTAATGATTACTAACCGTAATGGAAATTTAACAGCTCTGCTTAAAACAAAAGTATTTACTTAATTCACTTGAAAATCATTTATATGTAGTACAAAAAATCGATATATATATATATATTTTTGGGTTAACTTGTTTAAAAAAAAATTGGAATATGTTCGTTTGTATTTTATTTGAAGATACATTTTTGTCGATAGTCGGCTCACTCAGTTTTTGAAAAGCTAAGCTGTCTTTTGAAACCAAGTTTTCTTCATCCCATTGAGGACAAAAGTTCGACGAAATAATAAATTATTTACTGCGACACAATTTTTTGAATTTTTATTTTTTTTTTACTTTATTAAGCTACTATCTGATTGGTACTCTTATTGATTAATTTAATTTAATAAATAAATAAATAATTTTCAACAATCTATTTGCGTTTATCGTGTTTTGCTTTTATCCAGGGCGTACTGTAAAAGAAATGATACAAAAGAAATGCATGCATATACTAGCATGAACACATGTGAAATGGCAAAAAGCAAAGGCAATAAAAAATTGTTGCTCAAATAAAAACTAATAAGCTGCGGATACCGGCGAAAAGCACAACAAAACTCCCACAATTTTTAAGCAGTCACGCCGGTATTATACTAAGCCATACATATGTACATACATAGGTACATAGAAGTAGGTAGTTAAGCGTGTAAGCAAAAATCTGCTTTATTGTTATGCGCAGCCGCCGACGCGTTGGGGCGCCTCTTAAACATATCCCAACAATCGCTTTAACTGCGCGCGAAGCCGAAAAGAAATGACTGTTTTTTTTTTTTTTTTTGTATATAAGTTTGTATTAGCAAGCTGCCAGCATAATGCTTATAACCACTATGTACAAGTAGTAGACATTGTCTTCCAGCCAGCTTGGCAGATTGCAGCGGGAGATCCCAATGTATGAGTTATCTAATCGACAGGTTGTTTGTGTTTTCATACAAAAAGAAATATGTTTAAACAAGCAGCCGCACAAGCGCACATGGAAGAGTAAATATATATCTGTACGTATACTGTACGTTGTATGGATGACAAATTATCTTGCAAAGCTCAACCAGTTGATGACAATATGAGCTGCTGCTTCTTCAGCCATTTCATCATAAGTACTTTTTTGCTTTATCGCGTTATCTCATTTTTTATATTAGCTTACTTTTAATTTCTTTACTTAATTTTATTTACTTGCATCTCTTCCTCATTTAAAATGGCGCAGAATTATTGGGAAAAAAGATTAAAAAAAAACAAAATTGTTTTTTAAAAAACAAAAAAAAAAATGTTATGAAATCACCCACACATCAACGCCAAATCAGAAACGAAAATCTTCAATAACGCTGAGTGGTAGCTTAAATTAACGCCGTAGTTGAAAAACTTTAACGCTTTATTCACAATTAAGCTCATAGCGGCAAAACTATGAAACTGAGTGAAGCGATTTCGTAAAAAAACAAAAAATGCGCACACAGCAAAGGCGGATTTGCAAACGAAACAAACAAGAAGTTGATTGAGAAAAAAAGACAAACTAATGAACAGCTAGTGAAAAAAGAATATCGATATATTTAACTTAATAAATAAATTTGCATATCGTCGATCGACCAGTTGCAAAACCGCCTAAATCGCCGTTTCGGCAAAAATGAGATTTGGTAACCCTGAACTCCAGGCATCGAGGAGATTTATGCATAAAAATCGTAAAATCGTTATTAAAACAACTGATTTGTAAAATAATAGCTAGAGAAAATGCCGCCTATCAAGGCAATGCCTGCAAAGAAAAACCATTTTTTCGCTCTCCTGTAAAATTTGAGTGCCGTAGGATAGGCGGTTTTGCCTGTGGAGTGCCAAGTAAAAATTATTTAACCTATCAGGTCTCAAAAAAAGTACATAAACACGCCTGTGTAATCATTTGTATATTCAAAAATATTTATGCACGGAAAAAGACTTAATAGCGTTTTATGCTCAAAATTTCTTCCATCTGCACGCGCTCTACCCACTTCGGCTTTCAGGTAAAAAACAGCTTTTTCGTCTTTTCGGCATATTTGCTCTACTATAAATTACTTGCTTGTATTGGACGTCATTTAATATGTTCTAAAGCTGCTCAGAAATACTTAGACGTTGCTTGAAATGGTAAAATCTCATACAAAAAACCAGATTAGATGTGTAAATTAACATAAATAAAACGATTTGTTGGCGAGATTTGGTGTCGGTGTAGACAAATCGTAGTACATGCATGTGTGCATACATATATACATACCCTCAAGGGAAAATATAGAAAGTTGACATTTGGAAGTAATGTACAAGCATTCCTTGCCGTTGCTTATGAGCCTCTTATGTAAAGCTTACTGAAGAATTTTTTTAGGAAAAGTTTCCCCATGCTTGCCATGGACAGTGAGGAGGAACGTTTCCTACTAATGACATCGTATGTCAAAACCGAAATTAGCTAACCAACGAAAGGGAATATTTCCATGCTCCTATAGAAACTGTACAGCATGCATGCAGGAATGACTTCATTTCCTAAAGGGTATGCACTCGTATGTAATAAACGATACGCAAATTTTTTGAATGATGGAAGGAAATCGTGTAAATTTTTTGATGTAACAATCGGGTTAATGAACTTCAAGAGTGATTATAAAATATGTTGGACTGAAATTATGTACTTCAAGAAAAGCAGATACAAACAGATTTTGCTGAAATTTGTGCATTTTATATAAAAGTGGCACCTTTTTTGGGTTATAGGGGTTCTGGTTTCAGAGTTTTCAAAGACTACCAAAAATTTTCAACAATTTTACTAAGAAAATATTGACAATCGACAAGAGCGCGAAAAGTTACACACGTACATTATCTTCAAAGGAGAAGGCAGGCAGATCGATGCGTTGTTTTTAAAAAATCAGGCAATTTTTTATAATAACTATAGTTAGCGCAAATTTCAAATAAAACTCGACGTATTTTTTTTTTGTTTTCAGATCTAAAAAACATAGTTTTTTTTGGTGTTATTTTTTAAGAAAAAATAAGATGAAAAGTTCAAGTTTATGGCGCTGAAAAAAATGTATCTCTTTATTTTTGAAAGCAATTCCCAATAAAATTAAATATTTCGAGACTTTTTCTGAATTTTTGGTGATGTTAAGGGAACTTCTGTAATTTTATCTGGACGGATAGGAATTTTTCGAGGACTTTTCGATTTTTTAAAGATTTTCGGGATTTTTTCGAAAATTTTTGGTATTTCAATCTGGGGTTTTTTGGGACATTTCCACATTTTTTTCGGAACTTTGCGTAATACCAAATAATTTAGTTTTCGAAATATTTCAAAGTTTGTTTAGAAATTTTTTGGAAATGTCGGGATTCGCTACTCCTGAGATTTTTTCGGGACTTTTGCGGATTTTTTGAGGAATACTATAAACAAATTCTCTTCTTATGTCTCATTATTTTCTTAAGATTTTATTCAAATGTTCAAAATACATTACCCGTAAAGTTTAACTTTGTTATAACAATAAAAGGCCTCCGATCTTTAGGGAAAGTATTTGTATGAAAATAATTAACCAAGGGAGTTTGTTGAGATGATAGTCCGTGGGCCTAAAATCAACGAGTTTTTCTGCTAAATAGAATAGAACCACCCATCATGCATTTGACATTTTTTGTCAGCGATCGATTTTCGCGAAATGAGTTTTAAAATTTGAGAATTTTTTACTCCTGAGTGGATGCAATTTTGGGTAAAAAATCACAAAATCGTTGTTTGACGTTTATTTATCACTTCGAATCTGACTAACAACCGCCTATTAATTACAAACGTCATGGTAGGTGTAGTAAGAATAAAAAGCTAATGCGTCTTCTCAATCATTCGAAAAATTAATAACCATATGCATCACAAGCAATTATAATATCAATTTCTTTATGATCGCTCAAATCATTATTCATTAACTTTTGTGTCATTTAATAATCAGTCGAAACATTCTCCTGTTTTTTTTTTGCGACAGGCGAAACATCCTCCAACACTCTAAGCAAATTCGATTGGCATTTTTAAAGCAAATGCAATTATTTTTCAATTAAAAAATTTCGCTATGCATGTATGACTTTATAAGTATGTAAATAAGCAAGTATGTTTGAGTGAAAATAATTTTATGGAATTTTAATATTAAAAAATTAATTAAGATAATCAATTTATGAGCAGCTGTTAGTCAAGAATATCATAGATTGTAAATAATGCGAGTACAAATTGCGAAAGCTTCAAAGCAAATAAAAATGTTTTCATACATGCATACTTAAATACAAGCGGATTATAACCACAGATGGCTATGTTGACGAGATCACTCGCACTTTCTGCAAGCAGCTGTACACACTTTTTGTGATCGTTGCTTTTTTGCAAACATTGTAATGCCTACTAAGCTTTATTAAATTGTTATTCAACACGCCAACACTCAACACAATCGCTTATGGCTGTGATTAAGTTGACTTATTGGTAGAAAGGAAACAACATTCTCTACTTTTTTATATTTTTTCTTTGGCATTCTTCTTTTTTTTCTGCAAAACTACAGTATATTTTCTTAGAATGTTCGTAATGAATTTTGCCTATTACCAGCTGTCTATAGCTTCTTTTATTGTTTACTGTTGCTTACAGAACTTTTCGCTGTTTAACCAAATTGATTGCTACGCTCATTTACTAATCAAACAACGTACATACTTCCTCTTATCTTAACTTTCAAATATTTTAATGTTTTATTATTTAAATATAGAAAACTGTCAATAGCCACTACAGACTCATCAGCATATCTATTTGCTCTCTGAAGTGCCTCTGAAAAAAAAAAATAAAAATTACTGTTCTTCCTGCTAACTACAGATGTTGATATCTATATGTACAGATGTTGATATCTATATGTTCATGTACATTAGACTGCATCACTCCCCATACAAAAAAAAAAAATAAAAATCGGTACTCTTTTTCCACTGGAATTATAAACCTATTATATTTTAAAACTTCCACCAAAAT
>NW_023459089.1:0-76179 GCF_013731165.1 Rhagoletis pomonella | reverse complement strand
AACAGTTAAGTACGCGTATCCTTGAAATGTAGAACAAGTTGTATATGTGGACAGTGATTATACGCCTGTTTGGGTATATTGTATTGACGTGAGGAGCATTATACGTAAGGGTGTATGTTTGGATAACAACGGGGAGGCGTTTTGTTTGTATTAAGGGCATACACATATGTATTTGCCTTACAGATATTCATGTAGGTAGGTATGTATGTATATGAATTGATTTTCATATGCCATTAGATGTTACAAAGTTATGTAATTTATGTACATATCGCACACCGTCTTCAAAAGGGGCACAACTCAAAATGACAAGATTAGAAGAATTTTCCACTCTGCCAGTGCCGGCCACAGACTCGAATCTACTACGAGTCAGTAAAATATTCTTGCTAATAAATGCTAAGCACCAAATGGTGTATGAAAAGTGGAGAACAGCATGCAAAATTCCAAACCCTTTACGCTAAAATGCAGATCCCTCCACTCGACTCAGACCCAAGGTGCGAAAGCGATAATATGACTGAAAAGAGGATGACCTCCGGAGAGGATAGCAAACGAAGAGATGGATCAAGTAGGCTCGAAGTATAGACAGAAGGAAATATTGAGCTTAAGCGACATGTTCCAATACACCAACAGCACCAGTCCTGGCCGAGAATCTGAGATTGGCACAGTGGTTGCCAAAACTGCGTAGATGCCGAAAAAAATTAATAAATTCTGTACGAGGACATAAAAACGAGATTCATGAAGATCCGCTGAATCCCAGGTACTATACCTTGCTTTCATTCACTGCTAGACCAACCTTTTTTACCTCCTGCTCTGAGCTGGAAAATTCTACGCGTATGGCCCAGGTGTTGAAACCGACGGTGTGTATGTATATGGTGACTCTGCGGTTTAGATTAGCAGCTCGTATTACGACCAGTTTGAAAAAACCGCAGGAAAATGAATGGCCTTTTTAAATCTCGTTAGGTCTCGGACGGCCCGTAGCGGTTCTGCCCAAATTGGACAGAGCTACAAGCTATACTCCATAGAGCCGTATTAGTTTGCAGATATCTCAAATTTAGAAATGCGTTCAAAGTGGCAGATTGGCATTGTATTATCAAAAGCTGCTTTAAATTCGACGAAGTGGTGGTGGTGGGTGTTGATATTCTTAACTAAGTATTTTTCACGTTTTGACGAACTGTGGGAATCTGGTCGATGGTGGATTTTCCAGGACTGAAGCCACACGGATAAATTCCAATCAGTTGACTCGCGAAGGCTACAGTCTTTCGCACAGAATCGTCGATAGGGTATATAGGTATTTGTATGCAATACTGAGAAGTCTATGTATACTTTGCTCTGACTTATAAGTCCCCTTTCAGACACATCAAGCCTTGAAAGCAATTTTTTCGCATTCTCTTTTGTGTTTTCTATTTGCTTCAAGACGCGTCAACTTTTATTGAATTCAAGCTCTTGGTTCTTTAAATAGAAAGCAAAGAGACAAGAAAACTTGAAACGAATTGACGGTATGGAGGTATCTGTACTCTTACCCTCTTTTCTCACCTCCTTCGCCAAGGAACGAGCAGATTTGAAAGCAAGACTTTACATTTCTGAAAGCTGACTAAGTTTTTAGTAAATTAACATTCTTGAATTAACCTATAGGCGTTTTGATTTCAATTATCATCCCCTCCCGCAGTACACTAAATAATATTTGTGCATGAAATTTTATACTTCAACTGCTAGGGTGTCAAGCAAGTCAAACAAAATCGAAAGCGATCTCTTCAAGTGTAATCAGCTGCTGTGAATGAATGCTACCCCCCAAACGGGAGCAATACAGCGAGCTTGATATTTGTCTGGCAAGTGCAATCGTACTGCTGACTCCTTGACATCGGCGCATGGACGCGCATCTGGTGGATGCCCATAAATGCCACAGTGTCTATATACTCGTATGTATGTATGTGGGTGCGCGTCTGTTTGTGCGTGGCGTATGTTTATTGAGTAATTGATACGCCACTCACGCGTATGCCTTTTAAATACACACCACGACAGCGCATCTCCGCCCCTTCCAAGCCACTAACGCAATGTATGTGCCTACTTCGCCCCTCATCCTTCATATTGTTGTCATGTTGTTGCTGGTCTGTCATAAATGTCGGCTAAATTGAGTATTCACTTATTTATGAGCTCGTTGCGCATACAAATTTTTACAGTTGCATGCCACTGTGTCGAAAGGGCGCAATAGAAAAGCAGACGTTTGCGGGGAAGTGCTACTTGTGGTTTTAAAATCGAAATACGAAAAAGAAAAAGTGTTGTTGCAACGCACGCAGGGCTTCTTTGCTTTGCTACACATGTAGCTTACATTAGCCGCAGTAGCACACGTATCAGCTAAATTGTTAAATAAAAGGTTTAAATATAAACTGTTGCATGTTCTTGCCTTGCCTTGCCTGCACAGAGGCCATCAGCGGAGATGCTGCCTTTCGTAAATTTGTTGCCTTTCATATTTCGAAAATTGATCGTTTCTTTTGATAAAAATTAATTTATATTGCCTTACTCATATCTACATATGTATCTGTGCACATATCCGCTACCGCTGCTCCGCGTTCTTGTAGCCTGCGCTTTGTGTGACGACTGCTAATGGATCGATAGTCTGGTAAACTGTTCGGAATCACATAACAGACCCCCAGTTCAATATGCCAAATCGGTTTAAATCATTCGTGTGCTGTTTTCAAACTACCAGAAGATTACGAATCCATTTTCATATTCCATGTGAATTTATGGCTTTACATACACGCATACATACATTCAAATGATTGTATGTGCTTAGGTTTGTATGCATTCATATGCATTTTACATTTACTTGCTCTGCATCGGAAACTGTTTGATCAATTAATCGGAGGCACCTGCGATTTAGTATTTTTTTGATATTGTCGCATACATTTTGATGCGGTTGAATCGTTTTTTAAGAAGTCATTTATTTAATACTTATTAAGTTAAACCTTTCTCATATCACTTCAATTCATACGGGGAAGAAAAAAGTGACTAATAAGTAGGTACGTTCATTTCATGTTTAAAATTTAGGACATGATGCAAAAATTACATTTAGCCAACACATATATATGTATGTACATAAAGTCACTCAAACAAGTCTTCACGTGTTGATTTTTTTAATATTCACAATGATTTTCACCCACAACTTTTCTTTTTTTTTGTAGTTTAAAAAATTTCATCGAAAATTCGAACTTTTTTATCTGAATATTTTGGATATGCAGTTTTATAGTCCTAAGAATTAGCACTGATTTTAAATCATTTCTTTGCCGCCGGTATTTTGGTTTTTTTTTATATATATATAAAAAGTGCAATTTATAAAAATTTAGGCCGAGACCAATAAACTTCGGCAATGATCTCTCTCATTTATGAGATTGCGCCAGTTGTATATCCCCAGTGTAGACAGGTCCTCCTCCTGTCCTTGGCCCTTCCATTTTGTCCGTGGGCGCCCCTTACCATCGTTGTCCACCATTGGTGCCTAGTCGAAGGATCTTTTCACTGAAGTTAGCTGTGGGCAAATCAATTTACAGGGTTCAATTTTCATACCATTACATTTTTTTAATAAAAGCTGAAAAAATTCTTTATCCATCGGTGGGAGCCGCTTTTTGAAAAAGAATTTCGAACTTTTTAATTTTGCAATAAAATTTAAATTTGTTATTTGTTGTATTTCTTGTTTTGCCGGTAAGTGCTTTGTCTTGTCCTCCTTCATCGCTGGAACAACCTCTTTAGCTTCTTTTTCTAAGCCGGAAAATACTGCGCTGACTTCCCTGGACCTTAGGCCGACGATGTGAACATCCTCTGTATATGCCAGCAGCAGCGTGTCTGGTGCCTTTGGTATAAACTTTATGTAGCAGGTATGAAAAAACTCGTAACTTCTACAGTTTTGGTGTTTCCATTCTCAAATTTTTACAGCTTACTCTATAAAAGTTTGACAACTATGCAGGTTGAAAAAAAAATAAAAAAATCAAAAATTCGATTCATGGAAAGCCGAGGTAATTTTGATACCTTAACTGATTTTCTGCGACAAATAGTTTCTTAACTGCAAACAATTAAAAAAAGATACTTCTCGTTGAGTTCAAAATTTCGGGATTTTTTTTCGAGATTTTCGAATAACATGACGAAATAAAAGAAATAGGTGTCTTCTTTTCGATAAAGAATGTAAAAATATATATTTTACCCCAAAAAAATATTGAGGTGTAAATATTGTATGGAATGACCGATATGTAGTTTGGTCTCAAACGTCGCGGAGAGGTCCAATATGACTGGCTGAAAGTGCAAGATTCTAAATGTCGCGAAATGTGTGTGTAACTAAGTGTTAGTAAATACTAGACACGTCTAATAATAAGCTTTAAAGGTTTTTTCGTCGAAAAATTACACTAGTAGATAGGAATCAAAGAACGCAAAAAGTCGGTATTTTATGAATCGTTATTTCTTAAATTAAAAATTAGAATGCGCATATCACGGACTTAACAACGGTGCTTCAATGATCGGTTTTTATTGGATTTGCCTCCATGTTTATTACAAAGTTTAGTAGTACACAGGAGTTGTTTAAAATGGGGTTTCATCATGCTTGCCAGTCCTTTCAGAGTTTCGAATATTCATATGATTCCATGCACTTTTCATTGAGTTTCGGGAGAGTTAAGTATCTTGCGGTGGCAGTAGGCCGACTTTGAGCCTCTTTCAGACTTAAGTGCTTCGGGTTAAAACTAAGCTATGTACATACTAAATTTCATTAAAATTTAATAACATTTTCTATTTCCGCCCCCCAGTGTAGGGGTCGTCGCAGTTTTCCGATCTAAGCAATTTTTCAGATTTCTTCATTCCTAAGCAAAGAGACTAGAGATACTAAACTAGAGCAAAAATTATTTTATATATTTGTTTGCTCAGTAATAAAGAATAAAGATTTCCATTAGCTAAAATTTTGATGTTGATAAATATTTTAAGAAAATCAGGAAAGAAGTGTGCTAAGGACTCAAACATACGTTCTGAGTTGAGAGTACTATTGTCCAGTTTCATAACAAAATGGATGCAAAAGCTAATATAATTCGCTTTCAAGCAAAAATATTGCCATTGGGCCACAACGGATTTCTTCCGCCAAAATACATCTGTTAATGTTCTATTACACTGTGCGACAGTAAATTGAATATACACAAGACCACGTTCTCGAACAAACAAAAAATAATTACAAGACCATTTTCAATCCTAATTCCTCTTTACGAAACAAAAAAAAAATGTTTTATTTTTTTAATAAAAAATTATTTCTTTCATTGGATACCTATATTATTATTCTTTATGGCACTGAATTTTTTAAAAAATTTTTCGAATTAATCATATCTTTGAAGTTTCAAAATCCTTAAAAAAAATCCTGGCGGCAGAAAGAAAATCTAAGAATGCAGTTCTACTAGATTAGGCTCTTAGTTTCGTGAGTACATAAATTTCTTAGTGAGCTTTGAAATTTTTTGGTTTTTGTCGCACGGTGTTACAATAATCTTATAGATTTTCAAATGTAAACATGTTTAAAAAACGAAAAAATTAAATTGTTGCATTTTTTATGATGTGTTCGCTGCTGTGTATCCTTGTCACTATTATCTATTACTTGAACAACAAGTAAATTGTAGTGCTATTGAAGATCTTTGATAAGAGACGTAGTAGAAATCCCTACTCCAAGCCAAGTTATAATGATTTCGAAACCAAACGTCCACAGTACTCGGAATTTTCTTTCATTCCCGAAATGTTTTTTTAGCTCTGTCAGCTAAAAATACATCCATCAACGCGAGTTCTTAGCCACTTGAAAAGTGCACTTTATGATACTAAAATTTAATGAGCTATGTATAAAGCTGCAAGCCCAAATTTTCTCTCAAAATTCTAAAAAAAATTATTTAAACTTTTGGTGAATTTTTTTTTTAATAACATTTCAAATTTTACAAATGTTTTTGTGAATTTGTTTTCTTTTTTTGGGGAACCCCACAATTGATGGGAGCATTGATTTTCTTCAACATTACTACTTTCTCTGCTTCTTTCACTATTAATAATATAAACAAATCAAAATTCAAAAATCAGGCGCAACAGGTCTCTTGTACAATTTATGGACTTTATTCAAATTGGTTGTAAAATGAAGGATCTGGGGATTATGAACAGTAAGATGGGTTATGTATGTATGTATGTATGTCTCAACGTTTACAACAACATTTTCCCGTAAGCAATATTTTAATGAAACAAAACCAAATGTAACGTTTTTTTTAATTAATGGCACTTTATTGTTCTTTTTTCACGATCAAAGTCAATTATTGTCATTTTATTTACAATTATATTAATTATTAAAGTAATGCTATTATTGTTTTTTTTTTCTTTTTGTATGAAAAATACATCCGTAAATATTTGAATGCATTGTTATTATCGATTGTTTTATAATACGGTCATATTCTATACTAATTGTTAACTTTACTTCAAAGGTACTTGTCGAAAAGCAAATTCCTTTCAGATTGCCAGATTGAAATGAAAAAGCGAAATTTAATTAGATTTAAAGAACTAAATATTCTAGAAATATTTGCACACAATCTTGCCAACATTTATCGGTTTGTTATGAATGGTGCATCGCTTGAACCGCCGCCGTTTGTTGTGGATGTGATTGATGTTGCCGATGCAATTGACCCCACATAACGCCTCCCGCAGCCATCATACTACCCGATGTGCTATCCGCTTTCAATTTGACGGCTAGTGTATCGCCATCAATTTCACCACGTTTCGACTTGTAGCGTCGATTTTGAAACCAAATTTTCACCTGAGTAGGCGATAAATTTAATTTGTGCGCGATGACTTCACGCTCGGCTGCAGTCAGGTACTTTTGCAAACGAAAACGGCACTCCAGCTCCAATACCTGAGCTTGTGAAAAAAGAACGCGTGGCTTGCGTTTACAACGTGGTTTGCCATTTTTACGAAGCTCCGAACGCGAGGAGGTGACTTGTGAAATATCTCCTGTAAGTAAGAGAGACGTAAAAAAACAAAAGTTATATGAAATTAGGACAAAATTGAAAATCGTGTACTTTGTGAAATAAAAATATCTTTTTTTGTACTTTATAAATTAGTTTGGCCAAAGCGTTGAGGGTGTTTATGACTATACATAATTTAATTATGTCAGTATTCCAAATTTAATTTAGAACTCACTTTAATCCAAAACCAGGGACCAAAGTTAAAAATTATTTTCTAATTAAAAAAAAAAATTAAAAAGCTTTCAACTATCATTGAACAGTTTCGAGTTTATATATTTATGTGCATGGTTTTTCAGGTCCTGTATGAATATGTTAAACAAAAATTGAGCGCTACACAATGTGTGTGACATGCGCCACATATTCCGCATATTTCTACTTTAAACTTTTTAAAATTGCTGAGAAAATTTCATGTTATTGTTAGCCGCTGTGTATACTTTTTATAATTTTTTTTTTGTAACTAATGTTTATAAAAGTCAAGTTTTTACCCTTAGCTTTTCTTACATATTATTCAAAAGATTCCAGATGCCTAAAATATGCCAAAAATTAGTATTTTGCCGCTTTTAAGTCAAAATATCTCAAAAACTGGAGCCAAGCCAATATTTTGATTTTCATATTTTTATCCTACGGAAAAACTCCTATAAGAACAAGATCGCAGTTACCCACGAACGTGTACGTAGCGTAGCGTAGAAGCACGTAAAAATATATCAAGCTTGCTGTTGATAGAAAGAGAGAGAAGCAACGTCTACGTTACGGTCATTGCGGTGGTGAGTTTTTGTTAACACGCAGATCCCATAAGATAGATCGTGTCACTTTAAAGCTGAAATTAGTCAAGATCGTAAGCCCACCGGTACGTAAACCCGAGTCAGCTGACACGATCTGTCTTACCAGAGCGCCATGTAAATGAAAACTTAACACCGCAGAATTTTTCTGTAGTTGTAGCCCGTAGCGCAGAAATATGCGGATTTTAGATTTTTCCGTGTCAGCTGATTTCTTCCTTCTATAGATGGTTGCCACTTCGTCAGTTTTGCAGATGGTAAAAAAGTTATTATTTCCTATTCAATGCGTTTAAAGTATTTGAAATTTACTATTGTATAAGGCTTTTTGTTGAAAACTAGGTAGTTTACATTTAGCTACGATCTATTATAGCACGAAAAATTGTAGTTGAAAAGTTAAGTTTATGAAAGGTCATTGATGAGTGGCAACACTGTAGTAAGCAACACTGAGGACTCCAGTAATCGACAAAATTCTGCGTATACAGACTGCGTTTAAGTATACATTCTGCGTTCTTGACTAATTTCAGCTTAAGGAACACTTTCCGTGCCGCAAACACGTTTTAAAATTCTGTTAGCCTGTGTTTTTCTTGTAATGATCCGATTGTTAGGCGCCTGCATCAATGAAATGTCTACTAATATCTGCTTATAACAACTTTATTGATTTTAGTGTTAACTTATATAGGTTTAAATTATGCTTCTTTTCATAATTAAATTAAATTTGTCAATTAGAGTGCAACGCATTTCCACAAGGTATTAAATGGCACAAATTGTACTGACAAAGTTTGGCATCAAATGTCATTACCAGGGAACGGATTTTTAGGACCTAAAAACCTATAAAAAAGGCAAAATAAAATAACGAAATAGGCTGGAAAAGGCAAAATGAAATAGCGGAAAAGGCACTAAGGCACAGAAAATACGAAGAACAATCCAAAAATACATTTATTTTAGAAATGTTTATATTACAAGTAAGAAGAGAAAAACTATGAACTAGTTTCATTATATGAAAAATTTGTACTTTGAATCTTTGACTATTTTATCCTTTCGAGTTTCTAACTCATAAAACTTTAATCTGTATAGTTGTAGTAACATTGAACCACAGGATGCATTTTGAAGTTTTCTGGCAGCATTTTGATTCGATTTTCGCGAAGAAAAGCCTTGAATGTACTAAATGTGCGCTCGACGTAAGTTGATACAAGTGGAGCCCAATTTAAATATGGAACGTTTGAAACGTTCATATTATCAGAAATAAGGGCGTTTTCCTCGCCCCTTACAATTTTATCCACACCCCTTATTGTCTCCAAGCCTACGTTAGCTGAGAAAACGGCGTTGAATTTTTCCAATACCAATTTGGCAAGAGGTCCCTGCGCTTCTATAAGCCGCATGGGCATGTGTATATTTTTTAATCTTAAAAAAAAAATTGTAAATACTATAATCACTTTTTTAAAGGTAGAAAAGGCAAATATCTTAAAAAATGCAAAAAGAAGCAAAATCAAATGTGTATATATGGAATCAGGGAAAGCTAAATCGTGGACATTCTTAATCGAATATACTCTATCTCTTTAGCAGAAAAAATGCAATTTCCATAAAATCCGTTCCCTGGTCATTACATTAAAAAATAATCATTA
Source organism: Rhagoletis pomonella (assembly GCF_013731165.1). NCBI lineage: Eukaryota > Metazoa > Arthropoda > Insecta > Diptera > Tephritidae > Rhagoletis > Rhagoletis pomonella. The sequence goes on along the minus strand of NW_023459089.1, from coordinate 66,783 downwards.
AATTCGTTTCCACATGGCATTTTTAAATGGCTCCAATATAGTGTCATTCCAATGCCTAGTGGAAATTCGGCATTATTAGCATGATTACTTTCTTTGTGGACAGAAAATAAAAAATAAGATGGCGGGGATTCCACCACACCGTTATTTTTGCAAATAATGTCTTGTATTTATTGCGACTAGCCTCACAGTATTCGAGGTGATTATAAATTTTCGATCCAAATTTCACTACACTTATTGGAAACTGCCGAGCCTAGGTAACCGTGTAAAAACTAAAATTTTGCTAAAAGCAAATTATGAAACAAAGTAATGGAACATCAACTACCTATAAAGAACACTCTCAAAGGAGGAGCAAATAAGAAAAAAAAGTCTGGGAACGTTCTATCAGGGAAAAGAAGTTTTAAGAACTTCACGTTAAGAAAGATAAGGGCGTCTGCGATGACAAATCGTTTCAGTGAGATCCACGATTGCCACGAAGCCAGAGGAAAGCTGGAACATTTCAATTTCCGCATCATTTATCATTGGGGTGTATTGTCCCTTTATGGAATACATTGACTATTATTAAACAATGCGATTTTTCCTATATAATATAAGTACAATAATACGATGATTCACGATACATAGCTTTAAGAGGTCTAAAAAAAAATTCTGGAATAGTTATTCTTTTTATCAATGGTATTGTGGCTTATTATTATTTAATTTTTAATATTGTTATTGAGCTTTGTATCACGATTATTTTTGTTAGGAAAAATGGAAAAAGCAACAAAGTCTAAGCGGTAGAAGTTATAGCAGTTTATTCAGAAATCACCACATCTCCTCATCAGACTTCTTTTTTTTTTGACTTTACTTGAAAACAATGTTAAAAATTATTATTTTTATTCAGCTAATAAGAAATTTGTGTAATTCGTTAGGTATTTCTGAAGCTTCAATGACGCAAATGTACATACATATGTTTGTTGTGAACGAATTTCTAAATAAATTATATCTCTCAATGCATTGTCATTGTAGGCGTAAGTGCTTCAGGCGAACATTTTTTGTGTTGTAAAATTTTCTAAAAACAAAATTACTTTATGAAAAGGATTTATTCAGGCGGACTCATTTTATATTTAAACATTTCAAACGCCTGCAGTGTTAGGTATGAGAAACATTTTGTTATCGCTTTCGTTCTTCGCGAATGGTTCGGAGGAGATTTGTTTCAATTTTTTACCTGTCAGAACGCGCCTGAGATTTTTATACCCATTTTGGATTTCTTAGAAATGTCCCCGAAAGTGATGTTCGCATTTTGTTCTCTTTGGAAACGTTTGTTCCCGTTGAGAACGTTGTCGACAGTTTTTTTCTCCCTTACCACTTACCTTCTTCTGAAAACACTCCCGCAAGTTATATTCTTATTTCGATTCGGTTTTTTTTTTATTGTTCCGGGTTAAAATTTGTTTCTCAATATATTTATGCTTATGTTTAAGAAAAAATCTTCAAACTTACTGCGCTTAGAAATGCCACATTCGCCACTGGCACCTGCATTCGCCGCCGCATTCTCGCTTGATCGGTGAATGTTGTCCGAAACATCCTTTGGTCCGCTCATTTTTCCATTTAAGCCGCCGCTCCCACTACCATGCGATATTTGCTGCATGGCCACATTATTGTTGGCAGACTCCAGTATATTTTGGAAAGATTGCTGCGACGCAGTACCCGCTTTACTGCTACCGCTACCCTTCGGTGATACAGTCGTTAATTTGGCGGACAAAGCTGATGCCATGTGTGGATCGCCCACCTCTGTGGAGCTGTTGAGGTCTAAGGTGGGCGATGGCGTCACGTATGGCGTGGAAGTGTAATCGCTTTTACTGCTGGCGATCTCGATACAGCCGACATTATTTACGCCATTCATGTAGCCATCACTCGAATGTTGGTAATTGTAGTTATACGCTGTGGCATGAGTGGTGGTGGTCCCGCCATAAGCGGACGCATTTGGCGAGATACTACTGCCACACATGGCATTGCCATTGGTCACGGCAGGCGACGGCATATACCATTGTACTGCGCCGTAATGCTGGTAAGGAGGTACAACATGGGGTGAGTGTGCATGCGTATGTGGATGGGGTGGCGGCGGCGGCGGCGGCGGGTGATTATGCGAATGCGGATGGGTGTGGGGATGTGCGTGCAGGTGCGATGGATAAGCTGCGGCGACTGCATGTGCGTGGGGAGAAGCAGTGGCGTAATCACCAAAAGCCACATGAGAATGATGATGATGATGATGGTGATGGGGGTATTGGTAGCCGGAAGTGGATGCACCGACGGCCGCCATCGTCGCCGCGGCCGCCGCTGTCATTGATGGCACTTGAAGCTGCGGCATAGCTGGTGGCGAAGTCAGTGTGTCCTGGTAACTTTGTGTTTCGTAATCGTTGACGCAAGATGAGGGAGTCGGAATGCTGCGCATAGAAAATAAAACAAAAAAAGCGGAAAAATCAAGAAAACGGAAATAAGCATTTAGTAGGAATTATAAGAAAATACAAACGACGGGACTGCTAGCGTCACCACCCCCCCGCAGGCATAATTAATGCAACACATATGTATGCGCTTATAATGGCAACGTAAGAATATAAATTCCCATGTGGACGCAGCAAGACATCAATCGATCGATGTACGGTTAGCTGTGGCGAGGCAAGAAATTTCGCAAAGTCCTATTGACTACTTGGTGACACTGCTCGTCGACATTCGCCTACACACTGTGCACCAATGTTAGGCAGCAGCACTACAAAAATAGAACGGCTTGGCACAGTCGGGATGGTCCAGTTCGGATGCATGCAATGCACACATGTTTCAAATGAAAGCAGCGAGCTGACCATACCAACTTGCCGTTGAACGCAGGCGCATAAAGTCAAAAATACACAGCGGTCGTATATACATACATACACAGTTACCTACATCTGAGTTGCATTCTTCTACGTTGGACAAAACCTTTGAAGACAAAAACGTTCATCATCTTCCACGCAGGCGCCCGCGACCCAACTTTCTAACTACCACTCCAAAGCAGTAAAAATATGTCAGCAGTGCGCATATACTATGTAGAAAAAAAAAAAAACATTTAACCACGTTTTTATTTGCATTTGCGTGCATATGCCTTCACTCGAATGTACATATATTTGTACATACATACATATGTATGTATGTACATTAGACTGCATCACTAAAAAAAATTGCGGTTTTCCCGCCGGGACTTCCAATAAAATATTTCGATAAAATATTAAGATTTACGTAAGCTGCGCCGTTTTGAAAATAACACCAAAAATTTTATTTTTTTTATGACGACAAAACAGTTTAAGTTTAAAAAATTTGCATAAAATTAATAAAAAAAATGCCTTACGAAACTCCTTTCATTATATTTACGAGTGGTTCGTAAAATCTTGTTTCGTTGTAAAAAAAAACGGGTTCGTATTATGAATAAAAGCTTCGTTGTACAAAACCAAGCCTACGAAAGTTTTTCGTAGCATTTTTACGAAATTTTATTATCAGTGTATGAGGTATCAGTGGAAACATATTTTCTCACTCTTTTTATTTCTTTGCTAAGAAACTAATTCGCGTCCCAATCATTTTTTTTTTTTGAATATCAGCATCTTAATTCTACTTGGAACGACGCTCATTCGTCCTACCTTACTCTTTCATACTTTGAATGAGTTTATTTGCAAAGTCTAGATCGGTAAAATTTTGGCTGAGTTATTTAAGTTTTTCTTAAACCGATCTATAAAAAAAAATCAAAAACAGCATAAAAAATCTCATTATAAGATATGATTCCGTTGAAAAGTTTTTTTTTTAATATTTTTTTGAGCTTAAACTGTTTTGCCGTCCGAAGTGTTTTTTTTCAAAAAATGCTTAAAAAATATATTTTTATTCATAAAAAACTAAATTTTCGAAAGTATTTTCAAATTGGTCCAGTTCATGTAAATCTGAAATTTTTCCGAAATATTTTGGCGCAAGTCTGCAAGTATAATAGATTTCAAGATTCCAAAGGAAAAATAGTACCAATTTGTTTATGAGGAGTGATGCAGTCTAATGTACATACATATGGAAGTATGTATGTATGTATGTATATCTGTATGCCCATAAAGGTTGGTTAAAAAAACACTATCGATGATTTGACAAAATTTGCCGAGTTCCCTCAGAAAACAAAAAGTTTCACGAATATGAAAAAATAACAAATTTTCTTCTCCGACGTCTGCCCTGCGCGTAATAAACTATGCTGCCGTACAGTGATGAGCAGTGCCTCCATAAAACAAACACACGTATTTGCGTAGGATGTTTTCCTTGCCGCTCGTCTCCCCCGGTCTTAGTTTATTTTTCTGATCTAAAGACTTTAGCAGACCTTTCCATAAAAAGACCTACATACATACATACATAAATATGCGAGTACTTGCTTTTGATTTTTGGCTGATGTATCTATGTATGTAGCTTTGTGTGCATCCGTTTTGCCTATGAAAACACAGACTTCGCTGGTAAGTATGTATCTGTATATGTATGTGTTTTTTCATTGGAAACTGGTCAAAATTGTTTTTTATAAGGCGTTATTATATGTAAATAAATATAAGAAAAAAAAAGCAGCCGCTTTATTGAATGACAGCTTCTTTTCTTATGCTACCTGACAGTGTAAAAACATTTGAAACATATTTTACTGTTGATGACTGTAGCACAAAAAATTAGAGAAAAAAGTGATATACATAACTTCTGTTGAAAAAGTACTCGGAAAGGTTTTTGTCGTCGTGTACTAGAGTCCCTTCTGATACGCTATAAACATTTCCAAATGGAGTATTATACGAAAGTACTGAGGCAACTAAGAAGAATGTTCGTTTCGGTCGAAATAAAGAATTGGGACAAACACTTCATAGTTCCTTCATCACACCTAAGTACTGCCTTACATTGCATACTGTAGTGGATTTAAGATTGGGAGGTTGGCGGTTCGGGTTCGGCTGAGACCCCTTTCTTTTGATGACGACCAAGGCAACGTTTAAAGGACTATGATTTGTGGGCTTTCACCTAGAATACCCGGATCCTTAGTGGGGAAGGTGTCTGTGCCCGGCTGGTTGATGTCCTCCTGAAGATAAAGGCTCATGTCACTGCAATTTAAGAAATGCGATGGTCGGGACAAGCCAAAAAATGCCTAGAGCCTTACGATGTCCATTTCAGCTGACATGTGAAGGAGCTCAAATTCGGTATGGAATTTGTGGTGGGATGGGGCTCCGTCGCCGAGTACGGACGATCTCCTGATATCAAAATCTTGCTAGGCAACTTCAACGTCAGGGTGCGCAAGCAAGGGATCTTTGGAACCACAGTCAAAATATTTAGCCTCCACGAAGAAACGTCCGAGAACGGACTGAGGTTAATCGACTTCGCCGGTGCCTGAAACATGATAGTATACAGTACTAGGTTTAAGCATAAAATTATCCATCACGCTACGTGGCCGTCTTCAGATCGAAAAACGAAAAACCTAATCGATCTTGTTGAGATAGACGGAAAACGCGCTTCCAGTGTTTTAGACATACGAACACTCCGATACATATCTCGGACCACTATTTTGTTGCAGTCAAGATATGCACCCGCCTCTGCAAAAAATGTGCGCCCAACAATGCAAGGAAAGCTCAACGTCGATAAGGTGCAATCACAACAGCCGGCCAATTTATTCGCTACTCGTTTCTAACACCTGCTTTCAGAAAGCAGTCTTCAACAAACAGTGGCGGATCCAGCGGGAAGGTTTTGGGGGTAAAACCGTCATACGCGAGCAATGGAACCACATTTCCCGCTTATTAATTACCGGCGCCAAAGAAATAGTCGGGTTTCATCAACTCTTTTGAAGAATATGGTCATATGAACGCATGCCCGACGACTGGAATTGAGGTGGGCTCAACCCAAATTCACAAGAAAGGTGACCCCGTCATACGCGCCAACTACCGCGGGATCAGCCTTCCATGCATAGGTTACAAGGTATTGTCGAGCGTGCTATGTGAAAGAGCCTTGCAAATGTGGCTTTAGACTAGGCAAATCATCTATAGAACTGATATTCAGAAGGTTCCAAGTATTGGAAAAGAATTGCATACAAACATATTTGTCAATTTCACAGCCATTTTCGGCAGCACAAAAAAAAAGTTGTCTCTATGCCGCGATATCTGAATATGTATCCTCGTGAAACTAATACGGCTGTGTAAAATTATGTTGATCAATACCATCACCTCCGAGCCGTTTGATCCCATATTCTGTTATGCCTTCTCGGAATTAGATGGAAAAGCAAGGCGAATGGGTGTGGTTGTGAACGAGGACAAAACGCAGTATTTCCTGTCATCAGACAACAGTCAGAGTACAAGCGTCTCTGCACCCAAGTCACCGTTGAGAGCGTTTACAGCTCCAAACAAGAATGTTTTTGTTGCAAAAAAAAACGTTTTTAATGACCTTCGACCTCTTGTAACATCTCTAGTGGCGCTCAGATCGATTGAGATTTTTGGTATGCTATTTAAAACCTCAATTCAATGGAATAATCGTCATCATCTGACTTTATAGATAATAACGATTTTTTATGGGAGAATGGTTGAAATATTTCTTCTGTTGTATAATAAAAATTACAAGCCACTTATATATATGTCATTTTTTAAATACGTAAATACATGCTTATTTATGGATACGTTCCGATGGATTTTTCAATCCTTTCCGGATATCTTATGCTCTCTTCATTTCCACAACTTTGAACAGGGGACACACAAATAGTTTTGTGGATGTTCCGATATGGTACTACTAAATAACTTCCATGTTCCGTGTTGTGGCAAAGTCGATGAGTCTCTATCTGGTGTCAGAGAAGTAGTCCATGTTTCGCGTGTGTGGGTCGCCAAAGTTTATGTGGCAATTAAAAATTTGGAGAGTTTTTAAATATGCTCATTTATACAGCTAGCCGCTTGGCCCATGACAACAGACGCCCGATTGTAGCCGCATCTACAGCTGAACAAACGCTGCTGACTTTAGGAAGCCCTTTAACCGAATAAGTCGAAGTGGCCCCAACGGTCATTTGCATAGCACATCCCTTTGTTCACATGTTTTTTAATTTGTACGGGTTGAATATACTACATTTTAATACAAAAATTAATAAACATTCAACAAATAATAGGAAGACTGTAAATACTGAGGATCGAAAGGGTGTGATATTCAAACGACTGGAGGTGCCCATTGGGAAAATGTAATGTATAGTAATCGAAAAAAATAATCAGTAAATTAACCCTTTTCACATTCGAAAATGCATTTTTCCGCCGGGCGATGTCTTAAGAAAAGTGGGGCATTCAATTTTGCATTACCTAGTATCGAGAAATGAATGTGTTTTAATATGACATTTTTGGAACATTTTGAATACATTAGAATGCTGATTACATAGTTAGCAGTAATATCATCGAGAATATACGATATGCATTATATTATTTATCACGCATGTAATGCATTACTACTTTTCCGACTGGGTGTATGTATGTAGATATTTTTAAACTCGAGCGCGCTTGTGCACTGGGTATTATAACTTTGTTCGCATAACGATTGCTTGTAACAGCCTAAAGGAATCGAGATAGATATAGACAAATGTATACATAAATGCTCAGAATTAATAATAGAGAAGTCGATTAAGCCATGTCTGTCTGTCCGTGCGTCCATATGTCCGTGTACGCAATAACTCGAGCAAAAATTGAGATATCTTAACGAAATACAGGTACATATACAGGTTGCCCTTTATCCAAGGTAGGTTACTATTGAAAATGGGCGAAATCGGACTGCAACCAAGCCCCCTTCTTATATAATGTTTTTTTCGAAAAATGCAAAAACTGTGATATTTCAGTAAATATTGGATGCAAATGGTTGAAAATTAGAACGCGAAGTAGAATTTTGGTACAAAATAACATTGTTATGAAATTTTTAGAAAAGGAGCGTGGCCTCGCTTACTTATGATGAAATACTCTATCTTAGCAAACGCTTCACCAACCCTTACCGAGCTCGGTACGAGCCTTGCTTAGGGTCTAGCTAAGAAATTTGTTAGAAAACTTTGAAATCGGGCAATCACCACGCCCACCTACCATATAACGTTAATTTACAGAAACACGAAAACTGCGATAAATCAATAACTACTGAAGCCAATTGACTCGAAGTCGATTATTGCAATGATAACTGAGCAGAAAATTAGATTATTATAGATTTTTGGATTTCGGGAGTGGCGCCGCCCACTTATGACCACAATTGTGTATCTCGGTAACCGATTTATCAATTTCTACCAAACTTTGTGCATTTAATAACTTTGATACGAAAAAGCAATTCGTTGAAAATTATTCAAAGGGGACCAAAATTGCACGAAATACGAAAACTTCGATATTTCAATAACTGAAGGCGTTCATTTACTCCCAGTTAATACTTACAACAATTGCTTAAAAATAAATAAGACTGTTATAGACTTTTAGGTAGTTTAAAGAAAGTTGTAACGACAATAGTTGACACCTGCGCCGGGTATATAATATTCGGTTTCGCCCGAACTTATACTTCTTTACTTGCTGATTTCGATTTTTTCGATCAAAAATCGTTGGCTTAGTGGAACATCACGCCAACTAGGCAGCCGGTTCGAAAACGGCCTATCTCTAAATTTTGTTAAAAAATCCCCTATCTCAGCAGATGGTTTCAGCAGCAGCTTCAATTAGGTTTTTATTCTTTAAAAAAATTATGGTGTATTTCTTTCATTTTAGTTTAAAGTTGATCCCAGAATTTGACATGTCAACGTCACGGCGGATATAGGTAATTTTAATTATTTTAGGAGTTAAATTATTTACAGTTGACGAGTCTAAAGCAAAGGCAAACCTGCGAGTTAATTAAATTAATCGATTATTTTTGTCCAATTTATCCAATTTACGATTTGATTGTATCGTGGTTTTGTGTTTCATTCATCGATTAATTGTTAAAAAATATGAATTCTATAGTTTTCTAAAATACCGAATATTCTTTTTTGCTAGCTGCAACCACTTTACTCGACCCGAGGTTCGAAAAAATTAAGTTCTTGCGAAAGGAAATAATGTGCGCAGATGATCTTATGGAAGCGGAAAGTCGTCACTAGAATCAGTAGAAAATGAGTTCGATCTTTGGGCCCCTCATAAATCTCTTATACACAAACGAAGGCAAAATAATTATGATTTGGGTCACCCACAAGAAGAAATGAGTTTTTATTTAAATTGTCAAGTCCAAGAACTAAAGCGGAATATCATGGACGCTTGGGAGGAAATGAAAACTGTTTACCCAAAACTTTACGGACTTTCGAAAAAATTCTGTCATTTAGTTGGTACCTCGGTGCCTGCTGAACGCCTTTTGTTCAAATGCTGGTGCCACCGAGAAACGCAACCGATTAACAATAATACGTTTATCAAAACTTTTGTTTTTGCAAACTTGGTAAAATAAAACCGAAATAGTTATTGTCGCTAAAAATACTCGCTTTATTTTATTTAAGGCTAATTAACGAGAGGCTTAGAAATTTTTATGGAAATGTGTTTTTGTGCATACCTACTGTGAAAATTCGATTAATCGATTGTTTCTCTATAATTTTTTTTTTGCTTGTGATTAATCATATGATTAATTAATCGATTTTATTTTATTTTATTGTTTAGTTTTACGCCGTTCAGTTGGTCCATCGTTTCAACCAACGCATCAAACTAACCTAACCAAAGCTTAAAGAAAAATAATAATGTTTGAAATTCCGCATTATTTTCGTTTTATGTACATATTTGATATGAAGCCAAAGTTAGTGTCTGAATTGTTAAGGAAATCACAACAATTTAGTGTGCCATTTAAAGCGTCTGCAATGCAAAGAAAGATCTGGTCTTTAGCACAAATTATTGATGGACATACTTACTTATTTATGTATGCAGCTAAATTTAAATCTAAACTTATTTGATCTCTCACTAACCTCTCTAAGTTGCCGAAAACTTCATAATTCTCATTCTGATTCACTAAATTGAGAATATCCTTAACTGAAAATGGTGTTGTATTTAGAGAATCCGAATTTGTAAAGTTTGTTGGGCTTGACTGATTGTAATCGTAGTATCCTTGTGACACCTGCGATTGTTGCTGGTGCTGTAACATGTTGTTGTTATGTGGCGCACAGCACTTCTCATCGGTTGTCACTTTTAACTGTCCACTTAACAGTTTCGCACACACGTGTATTTGTTTGCATTAAACATTTCTTATTTTCAATTGTTCTCAATTGTATGTATGTACACCTGTCACTCAAGAGTCAATCACCAATCACTATTCACAAAAATTATCTCGCACATGCATTTGTTATTGTACATTTGCACGTGTATTATATTATTAGTACAGTACTCAACAGTACGGTATTATTGCAAATTGTTTTATTTATTTATCGTAGCAGCAGGCAATACCTACTAATTATTGTAAACGCGAACTAAATTTGATGCGGACTAGCCGCTCGCTCGACTGGTTCCGATTGACTGCCTTCTTCTTCTAATTAACTGTAAACCAAAACACTCAACGCAGTCGATGAGCCGTTTGCCATTTCGTTGATGCGCAGAAAAACATACACACTCGCCTGTGCATACAAACAAACTTCACTTTGAATTCATGCCTATTCGAATCCATTCCAATTTTTCCCCTTTCCATTGGCAAGCATCGAGGCAAACCCAATCATGATTTGTGAATGGCGTTGGTGAGTTTTAAAAAATGGCCACCCATCAACCAATCACAACGGTGTAGACTATTTCATTCCGTTAGTCAAAAGTGTTTCGTTGCCATTGTTTCGTTTAGCCATTGGGCGCTTATTATTATCTCGGAATTTTTTATTTACATATGTATGTATGTTTTCTGTTTCCTGTAGCTTTCAGACTTTCTTGTTACAGTTAATCAAGGTGTATTAAACATACATATAAACATTTGCATTTAATGTGGTTTTTTAATTCTCACATCTCGAAGTGTTCGCATGGTGACACTTGCAAAATGAGAAATACAGCGTATGAGCGAAAATTGATTTTCCCCTCACTAAATACCCGAAAACAAGTAGTGTGCATATACAGATGTATTTATGTATTTCTTGATATTAACCTTTAAGTACTATAGTTGGTCTCTCAGACCACGAAAATATTTTTAGATTAAATTACAATAAATTGTATACCTACTGCGAATAGCTTTTTTCGAGTCCGCAATGAGTTAATGCTTATAGCGACCAAATGTTTGCGGTGAGAAGCAGTATTGCCATTTCAGTAAACAGACGGAGAAATTTCGGGTTAGCCGAAAACCGATTGGCTAGCCGTTTTATAAAAAAAAATCCGTTCTTAGCCGATTTTGCTATTTGTTTTTTTATTTTTTTATTTAAATATCTATACATATATGTTTCCATTTTTGACTAAGCGACCCCCAAAATCTGTTAGACATGGCTACTAGCCTTATCGCAGAAAAAATTTTCATCTCAGGCAGGATTATGTAAAATTGAGCCGATTTCGCATATTTTTATTTGAAACGAATGTATTTTTTCTAAAGAAGGCCGTAGCGGGGAGTTTCTTCATAAAATGTTTCTTATGAATGTCTTAAATTCAAGTGTGAAGTTTTATTCGCAAACTTAGAAAATAACAAATTATTTCACTGTTTGCTTAACACGCGTTTGTGCTTGGATATGATGCGGACACAGAGAATAAATATTACAGGCAGATATTATCTTCCCAGATAGCGCCTGCCCAGATAGATTCTGCCTTAATTATAAAACTGGCAACACTGGTGAGAAGGCCGGTAGAAATTGCACTTTATTTGTTTGCGCGTGGCCTGTGGCACGAACATCAGCATTGACGTAACTATTTTTCGTTTTTATTGTATAATACCTACTTGTGAGAGTGTGTTGCAGGAATCTCGAGCAGTAGTAACAATTACTGTAACTTAAAACAAAATTGATTGTAAATTGTAAACATATTTTTGTGTTTTTACAGCGATGCAAGAAATCGACATTGAAAAGCCAAGAAAAAATTCTTATTAAAAGCATTCCCTAGTTTCTATTCATTGTGAAAGTTGGTAAATTTTTATTTACTTTTGTTAATTTGAAATATTTTTATAACATTATCTTTCCTTGGAGAAACAATCCACATAAATATATTTTTATAAATTCACAATAAAATTGTGTGGTCTCACAGCCCAACATGGGTTGTAAGCAGTGTTGCCACTTTTGAAAATTATTACCTAAATTGGTAGAAAAAATTTAGGTGGATAGAAAGGTAGATTTTTTTTCGTTCTGGTAGATTTTTGCTAGAGTGTTTTGTTTTAAAAACAAATACAACTTTTCGTTCTCGCTTTATTTTACGTAGTTATCTTTATATTATTAATTTCTTTCCAAAAGTGTAGTCTACTTTATTGTATTAATTTTCGAAGGCTTTAAGGCACAATTTATCGCTAAAAGACGAACATACATATCGTGCTCTATTTAAAACTAATTACACTGGAATCCTAAAGAGCGTTTATTTGCGTAAATATTTTAAATAGTTCTTTCAGAAACCCAAATTAATTATTATCCTATATATGATATTTGTTTTAAGAATTTTTTTTGTCTTTGTATAGTAATTATTTACGAGAGATACCTTTTTTCGTCTCGCGGGACGATTATTTTCAGACTGAAATTGTTTACGTCTTTTCAGTATAATTATTTGGGATTTTTATTTTTTTGTCTCTCGGGACGTTTATTTCAAGATGAAATAACAAATTTGTTTAATTCCCTTGTTTGAATAATATTAAGTTATAACAATACTAGTAAAAATACGTACATGTTTTGTGAACTAGTCAAGTAAAACTGTTATGAATTCATGAACTTGTAATTTTTTTAAATGAAATGTGTTATGGTTATAGATAATAAATAACATATTTATAAATTAAATTTAGTTTTTCTTTTGTTATTAAATTAATAATTCAATAAAAATATTTCTAGAGAAAACAGATGCGCTTTCAATATGAGTAACCTTTTTATGGTTTTTTGAAGATTTTATAATCGCTTGGAAGATTTTTAACCAAACTTTTCCGGCAACACTGCTTTCAGCTATTCTTCTCTCAAGGGAACAGAGGGAAATTAAAGTAAAGTTGAATATTAAAATAACTGACTAATCTGACCTTTTATTTTATTCCACTATACGACCTTGATTATTTTAAATTGAGAAATGGCATTGCCTTTGGGAATGCGCAGTCATGAATTATATTATTCTTGATTCGCGGCAGACTTTATTTTCACCTCGAATGCCGAAAAGGTAAGCAAAACCGGAGAAAAACTGCGAATGTGAATTTCGGTGGTATTCTCCACAAGTTGTTGGAAAATATATTTTAATTTAGAATAGATATGAATGAACGCGTAAAATGTGTTTTTTGTAAACACTTTAATTAGATTCTTACTATATGTCATGATACGTGAAGTTTCATGTGTACGCAGAACATTAGCTCTTTATATCTTAAAGTGGCAACGCTGACATATTGAAAAAGCATCTGACACAGGGTTGCCAGCACTCCTTAGCTATAAAGTGCCATATTGAGAAAAAAAAGTGCCAAAATGTGCCAAATTGCAAAATAAAAGTGCCAAAAAGGTGTCATTCTTTAGCATTAACATTGAAATCACATTTCTAAAGCAAATTTCCAATCACAAAGTTAGATTAACTAGTTGCAAATACCATAAAAATTATAAAATTTTCTAGTGCCAAGTTGAAAAGTTAAGTGCAATTTGTAGTAAAATACGGCAAACACTTGCACGGTTTGAGGGAAGCTGGCAGCCCTGACAGTTTCTGACAGCGCAAAACTTTGTTTTTACTGAATGCGCATAGACAAGATTATTCGCGTTTTAATTTATTATTATAAATAATAAAAGAGTTTAATAATAAAGGATTACAAATGCAAGGCTCTACAATGGGTTCCCACTTGGATCCCCAACTCGAGGATAGAATTTTGCATGAAGTGAAGTCTCAAGGCGTCTTTGATGAATTTCGCAAAGATTCAATGGCAGACGTGGACACCAAGCCTGCTTATCAGAATTTACGGCAGCGCGTGGAGAACACAGTGAAAAAATTCCTTTCTGAACAACATTGGACACCGGATATGAATAAAAACCAACTGCGTGAAAGACTGCGGAGACATATAAGCGAGTATGTTCCAAAGTCCCATATAGAAATGTCAACTGAAATTCTGCGGTTCACGATTACTTACTGTTGTGCTTTTTGATTAAATTTGTGTAATTGCAGGTCTGGGTTTTTGGATGTTGGAGTCGAACGTATCGTGGATCAAGTTGTGAACCCGAAAATCGGAACAGTTTTTCAACCGCGCATCGAAGAGATTACCTATAAATATTTAGGCTTACCACCGCCACCGGCCAAACACGAACCGCCGCCACCGATCATGCACCCCTTGCCTCCATTGCCGTTGAGCGGCCCACCACCATTGAAAATAGAAACCAGCAGCCTTTTACCAACTGGACTAGAGCAAGTTAGTCCTGATTCCGATAAAGCTACCGTTAAGTCAGAATGCCGAGAAGATGATAAATCTATTATGGATATGGATGTTGATGCTGATGAAAAATTAGCAGAGGACGATGATGAATCACCTCCGTTCGAACCATTAGTGAAGTGTGTGGAGAACAGTAAAACTATTAAAGCAGAACTGGTTAAAAATTCTGAGGAAGTAGTTGATATGAAGTCTCCGACTTACGACATTAAGATTGAACCGATGTTGGATGAAAAAACGGGAGCAGAACCATTTGGTAACGTAGAACTTAAAGATCCTGAAAGACAAGACACTAGTTCAATAAATATTGATACTCCGAAAAACCCTACTTCATCATTTGAAGCGGATGCTGGAATATCGCAATATTCTCAGTTATCTGCGGTATCGAGTGATAGTCGCATCTCTGATGTAACCGCAAACGCATCCCATAGCTTTACCGACACATCAAATACACATAACCCACCGCAAACACATTCGGATCAAATCGAAGTAGTGATGGAATTAGCTACGGCAAACATATCAGAAGAAGCACAAATGCCGAAATTCAACGAAAACTCCTGTGAGATGGCAACAGCAAAGGAACCAGCATCCGACCTGCATTTCGATATTAAAAAAGATGGGATTAAATTTGAAGGTATTGGAATTTCAACATTTCATTTATATGTATGTTGTACGAATTGTCGATTTCAGGCACTGAACGTAAATCAAGTAGGTTGCAGCAAGAAGGTGATGGTAGCTCAGTAATTGTAGATGAAACTCTTCCGAGGCAAGTGGCTACGCCAAGTGTTAATTTGGAAAATAAAGAGCCACCACATCATTTCGGCAATTTAACAATTGATACAATTCTCGAACATAAAAACCAAACCACGGATCCGACCACACCGACAGCAACACCCACTCCAACTCCTCATGACAGTAGTTTCGGTTCTTCACTTGAGGATTTAAATTACCAGCCATATACAGAACAATATGAGGATCGATTAAAAAATGAATCTACCACCGCGGTGGAATCAGCATTGACAAATATCGTGCAAGAGCAAATCGATAAAAAAGAACTCAGTTCTTCACAGAATCGCGGATCATCTTCGTCGTCTTCCCGCCACAAAAAGCACTCAAAAGATAAGCGGCGTTCACATGACCCAAAAGAAAAGTATGGAAGTAAGGAGAAGAGTAAGAAAAGAGATAGAAGTAGAGACAAAGACAGGGGTGAAAAAGATAGGAGCCATAAAAGTAAGCACAGAGACAAAGAAAGAAGCACGCATAAGCACAGGGAACGAAGTGAAAAGCATAGGAGCAAGGGTAGCCATAAGAATAAAGAAAGGTCAAGTAAACACAATAAGCACAACAAGAGCAAAAACGATAGCCTAGAGCGTAGCAGCAGCTCAAAGCGTTCCAGCTCTTCCACAGCTCGTTCTCATGACACAAGTTCCAGTAAACACGAAAAGAACAGTACACCACCTTCCAGCTCCTCTAGTCGATCTGGTGGTCACGAAGCGCGCCGCGAGAAGCGTCAGTCTGATGGAAAGTCTCATCGACTGACATCCAAAAACAGAAGTAGCTCAAAAAAAAGATGATAACAAGTCAGAAACGTTAAAAAATGAAATTCTTGTTGATGATCACAACAGTGAAAAGGTGAAAGATCAGAGACGCAAGTCAACCGATTCGAATGATGAAGGTAAAAGTGGAGGTGGACATAACGATGGAAGCCAGCGTGTATGTGAGATCCTAAATTATTACCAGGGTAGCTGTGATAAGCAGCAGAGTCAACAGAAAGAAACGAATGGCACATCAGCAAGCTCACAGAGTCCAAAAGGGAAATCTAAAGGTGGTTTGAAGTCCTATGAAATATGGTATTTTATAGTTGGCTTAAATATTCATATTTTAATTAATTTTTAAACAGGTTTCACTGATAAGCACACAGAGGACTCGAATATTACAATTGAAACGTGTAATGCGGGAAGTGCAAACAAAATTATCGAAAAAACACACCGGAATATGGTTTTTATTTTAAATGATATGCTGGAGAATCCCAATATAAATTTCATTGATCTGGGACCGTCAGTGACAACGTACTCAGTCACTTCAAGTACTCCTACGGCGGATATTGCGCCGCCAAAAATCGCTGATACGCCATCTAAGATAGCTGAGACAGCACTGGAAATAGAAAATACCCCACCTAAAATTAATATGAGCCCACAGTTGTCCGAAAAAATCTCGCCTGCCACAAGCAGACACTCTATGCTCTCGCCTAAAAGCGAAAAAGAGCAATTACTATTTTTCGACGAAACAAATGCACAGTTTTGCAATCGTTTGCGTCTACTGGATAATGCAATGGATCGATGCCGCCGTGTGGTTAATAATTTGCGTTTCGATTGTGCCAATGAACTGTGCGATGCATTTGAAGAACAGCAAAGTACAAGCGAACCAGCTGCTAAGGTAACTGCGCAAACATGTGCTACTCTTAGAATCGATTGCGTGCCCGCGTACGCAATAAATGATTGCTGTGGGAGTAGTGAAAAAAGTGGTAATAGTCCGGTTGGAAACAGCGTTTACGAAAATGTTTACGAATTGCATGGAAAACGTAAACGGGCTAACAACGGGGAAAGTAAACCTTCGCCAACACCTTCGGATGCAAGTGGGAATTCGAAGGAGAATATGGCGCTGGACAAAAATGATGGTAAGTGCAATGAATTGTTAATGGCGCGACATTGCTTTCCATCGTTTGAATATTTTTGTAAATTTTTTAATTGTTGTAATTTAACGGTTTGGTAGTACATATAATTATTTTGTATATAAAATATGTAAAAAATCTTTTTCGCATACACAAGTGATCACTGACATGATTTACTATACATACAGAATACAAATACGACTGCCATATTTTAAAGAAAGTTTTATTCTGAATACTTTGGTAATGAGGTCTTATTTTATGAAAATTTTGTGGCAAAATATATAATTATAAACACCAATCCTCACGGGAGCTTTTATCGTTCGCACCACATCCGAGTATAAATTACGGAAACGACCTTGATTTATTCCTCTCCAAGCACTGTAACTTCAACAGCATTTCTCAGCATTTTTGGAGAATGTGTAATGCAGCTTATGACACAATTGAGTGTCATAAAATTTTATTTTATTTCGATCATTTCATAGACCGCTTGTGTTTGCTTACCTTGGTAGTAGTACGTAAATAACAGCTGTACATAATAAATTTTCGAAACTTATAATTTTTTACAACGCTTCTCCTAGAAAACTAACAATAATTTTTTAGAACTTGCTTCTCCTAGAAAACTAACACAATATATATTGGCCGAATTGATGCTAATTTATGTGATAACATTAACTGTAATTTTGAATAACCCGTTAAGGTTTTCTTATATGTACATTAGAGAGAGGGAGGTCTTTAAAAAATCAAATGAGCGATTTTTACAGTCTCACCCCTTCTATCGGTAATACCACGGTCACAGATATCACACACAAATTTTTGTCCCGATTGGAGACGGTTAGGCGTGGCGTGGGTCATTATGAAAGTAAAGCTCTTTTCCTAAAAAAAAGCCATACAAATTCAAATTTCAGACTTTGTGCAAAAAACTATAAAAATTACTGCAATGTTTCACCTTCTTAAAAATCTTAAAAAGAAAATTGGTTTGCAGTTTTGTAGTTCACTGAAATTTAGTATAATAATGTGCAAGTGGAAAGGGCTGCCCATTTGCTTATCTTTTAAAAAGTTGTCGAACATACTTGTATGAAAAAAATTTGTAACACCGTCACTTTATTATACTAAATTTAACGAACCTTTTTAAACAACGATAAAAATCTCGAGAAAAATATCCTATAAATTTGTGATGTTACTATAAGGATGCTGTTTAAGGCATAATACATCTAGGATCATTGAAAAAGGTTTTTTTGCAAAAAATATGCAAAATTATTTTTTGTCCCGTATTCGACCCCCATAAATATGGTCACCGTAAGTATGTACATAAACGTTTAGAGTTTCGCTTACTTTTCATTTGAAATTTAGTTTAATTCAGCAAATACTTTCTCAATAAGTTGTAAACGTCTGTAATGTGATACCCATTTCGTCCATTTTTTTACTACTTCAGTGATTGATTAAATAAATATAACAAAAATACTGTACAAAGCATAACTAACTGTGGTAAAATTTAAAAAAATATGTATGTATAGTATTCAAAATACTGAAAATATTCACTATATACTACTTTCATATACCCCACTAATACTAGATTTACAAATCATAAGAACATTTATTTTGCTCATTTGATAAATCGTAACCTTGAATTCTATTCATAGAAGTAAACGCTAAAGTAAACTACATATATTTATATTAAAACACAAAAACTTTCATATTTCCATTGCACTTGAGCGTAGAAACGTTGTGATTAAAGTTTAAATTGATAAATATTTGATTATGTTTTTGTTTTCTTATTACTTTCGCTCTGCTCTTCATTGATTTTTAGATATGCATACAAATTAAATCAAAGAATAAAGAACCCAGTATGAAGCGCAAAATAAATACTGGTAAATGTTGTAGCGTCTTCGCGTATCGCATGACATAATAACATATTCATAGAAGCGTACTCGTACACTAAAATATAAAATTTGAAACTAAAAAAAAAAAACTTCCTTCAAGCCATGCTGGGTAAGCAATTGTTAATTAATTTATAGTGTTTTTATTCAATAATATATTTCTTTGCGCTAAAATTTCATGTGTGCCGTGTTTTATTTCCTATCTAATCTATGTGTTGCTACTCAAAAACTATGCATATTAAAGTTGCTACTTAATGATTCTCATCAATTCGTGCTTTATACCATTTGCAGATATGGTGAAATGTGTTCGCCGTAACGCGTCTTTAAATAAATTGAACCAACAACAGCGTTATAACAGCGAAGATCTGTACAAGCCGAGACCCGTTCTAAGTCAACGCTCGCGACGCAGAGGTATGGACGCTTTAATCTAGAATCTAGATGATAATGCGAATTTGTAATAGTTTAATAATACCAAAATATACCGCAACTATTTATATACTATGTTTGAATAAAAACGAATTATATACACATACATCACTAAATTTTGATGCGCCTCTTACTTACCTCCCCGGTATCAATTAGTAATCAATTCTAAACCGGTCGAGTCAGTTGGTCACTGAAATAATCATTGAACGACCGAAAACTATCTTAATATTAACCCTCCGCCACGAACGCCATATTACCGAAATTTTAAAAATGGATACAAAGAACTTTAAACATTTCAGTTAGTTTTTCCTGCCTAAATAAAATAAAGGTCCATGTCGACGGTACAAACAACACTCTCTATTAATAATAGAAAATCATTTTTATTAACTTATTTGCTAAATATTAAAGATTTACTACTTTTTAGTTAATTACGATGACGATATTCAGCATAGGACCGATTGTTATTTATAAAAAGGCCGTGTATGGTGGTATAGCGTTTATATACGCGAAAGCGACAGAACCGATTGAGTCCAAACCCATATATACTGGTGTCTATTGTGAATAGCGCAAAAACAAATGCAAGTTGGTGGCGCTGGAGTTGCGATATATCAAAAATCAGTACCTACAGTCCGATTTCATTCAAATTCCGAGCATGCATTACAACGTTTCACGGGTTTGGGAATTGTGTGCTGTTACAACAACATTACATAGTCATCGAAAGTCCGCCCTTATGTTCTTAGCAATTGTTTCGCAACATTGTTGCTGAAGGTTGCTGTGAGTTTCCGCAAGGCCAGATAACAGATTCTGTTCCAAATGTTTGCATTTTAACTCAAGCCTGTTCTGTTACAAAAAAAAACAAGTTTCTAATAAAGAAAATCGATGAAAATGGGCAAAGATTTTTTGGCAGAGAACCTGTTATTTTTTTAATTTTTCTTCTGTTAAAGATTGATTTTTATAATTTTTTCATAAAAAAAAATCGGAATGATTAATTAATTTGTCAGAAACTATAAGTCCTATTTCAAAGTGATGTATACATGGTTTATGTAGAATTTTATTAGCTTTCATTTTGCGTATTTTATGTTAAGATTGATAAATTGGTTCGTAAGATATACGTGATTAAGAGCAACCAATTTTTGTTTTAAGCTGAATAACGGTAAATTGAAAGTATTTCAAAAACTTGTCCATAGAATAAAAAATTAACTAGATTTTCGGAATCAGCGAGCAATTATATATAGGAATTGTATAGTGGCATCCATTGAAAATTTTTGCCTTAAACCAGTGGAATCGGCCAAAAACGGCCGATGCCGATGGCGATTCTTTTGGCCGATACTAGCGGATGCCGATTAATCGGTCGGACTCTACAGCTTAGTACTTAAAAAATAAGTACCAGTACTGAAGCACTTGAATGTGCTTGAAATTTGGAAGTACAAGTTTAGCATATTTGAAGTATGTACTACGATAAGTAAACGAAGAAAAAACACTTCACTAAGTATGGTGCTTCTGCTTTAAAATTTAAAGCTGCCTGCGAACGGTCCCGTCCGACGCACGGGCTTGTATACATAAGTGCCTTCTCTATGAACACTCTCCGTGCATACTCGTGGGACCAAAATATGAATGACAAGACAATCAACAAAAAAAACTTTGCTTGCAGCAAAGAATTCCAAAGACGCCTGATCCGCGCGTCTGATCACCCTAAATCCGCGAAAGGATCCACAATCAAAAAATAAAAATTAATAAGTTAATTAACACTTTTTTCACTAAAATTTCTATTGTCTTCGAAAGTATTAGTCCGACAAAATTTTGTATACGGACCTTTTTTGCGGAGAATCGAAGTAAGCTAAGAAAAACTTTTTTTAAGTCCTGAACTTTGATGGACTTCGGGGAGCCTAAGATATTGACCAAAACTTTTAATCTTGCACAGATTTTTTAGAGCATAATGAAACATATTTTTGCTATTACCAATCAAAATTCTTAAAAAGCGGATATTCGGCCCTCGCTTGTCCACAGTAATCAGACCCGCCGGGTTATCGAAGAGCTAGTTCCTGACGAGACGGAATAACTTGACGCTGGTCTCCACCCAGCGCTGCCGGTGACTTCGAGTTGTCGTCGACAGTGGCCTCGATGCATTTCTCTATCTAAACTGCAGTAAATCAAAGTGAAAGTGGAGACGGAAAGGCACCAAAACCTCTTCCTGGCATCTGTCTACCTTTCTCTAGACAGGGACGCCCGACCCGAGGAGCTGAACCATTTCATCGCGCAAAACCAGAAGGAACAAATTCTTATAGAATGTGATGCAAACGCGAGTCACTATCTGGGTGTGTTCGACTACCAACAACAGGGGTGAGTCATTCCTATTTCCCAGCCCCGAATGATTTGGGATGGGAAGAAGTGCTGGACTTAGCTCTAACAATGGATGGTCTTACCGCCGATGACCGGAGAGTTACGATGGACCATCAATGTCGAATCATTGTTGGATACTCTTCAGCACGCGCAGAAAATCCACTACCTCTACCCTATTCCGGAAATAAACAGCTCATAAATTACTAGAAACCTTCATCAATATACACTTTCCTGGCTGCTATCCCAGACCAAAAATATGGCCTCAAGCAAGTGGACAGCAGATTTTAAAAGAGTTGCTTGACTTAATCGTAGACAAAGAAAAAACCAAAGCCAGTATCAGCTTGACTCACATCCCGCACAGCTGGATAACAGTCAAGGTTTTATTCATTCTTAGGCCGGGCTGTCATACGACCAATACTAACTTACGAGGCGTTAGTTTGATGGCCAGCACTACACAAATAATACAACGTAAGGAAATTAAGCAGTATACCAAGAGCAGCTTATGCAGGTGCCCCAGGAGCATTGTAAGTCGTATCCCAGCCACTGAACTCCACATCAAAGAATCAGGGAAATGTTCAGACTATATACCTGCTACGATAGATTTCAGGAAAAACTTTCAGGTGAAGATTCTTTCTAGACGTGATTGGTGTAGGGCAAGGATAGTCGAGGAGAATGCCACTGTAATCTATACCGACCGGTCCAAAATGGACTGCGTTGTGCGTGCGGGGGTGTTTTCTGAGATGTTTAATGTCGCTCTCGTTCCGACTGCCGAACTTCGCAGCGGGACCTGTGTACAACACGAAATCGCATTCATCCTATACACAAAGTATGACCGATTACTCTAGTCTTCTTTTCACACTTTTCTTAACAAGTGTCATTGGCAGTTTGTACTCGTATTGTCGCAAACAAAGTTTACTACAAATGTGTTTAGATCATATGTATACTCGTGCTGGAACTTCATTCCTAATACACATACTTAAAGCACGAGATGTACAGAGAAGTAAATGACTTAGCAGACGATTTCAAATTAAAAGTGTATGGGGAATGTATGTGGCATTATATGTACATATATGCTACCGGTATATCGGGTGTATTGAAAAGGTCCACTAGGCAATTAACGTATGCCAATGGAATGCGGAGTCATACTATCCGGCTAAGATACAATCTCCGTCTACTTCGTTTATAGAAAACAGATACAGACCCGAATGAAAAATTCACTCCTTCGTTTCTATATACTTCTTCTATATACAATGTGTCTGGAAATGTATCCAACTTAATTTCGTGTCATTTTTCCCCCCGAATACGCACTCCATACACTTAACGACGACGTCGGAACAATCGGGAAAAAGTCCCTCTGAGTTCCAAGCGGAAGTTCTGGCAATCGAGAGGGTCTACAAAGCTTTAGAGAGAAACTTCGTAGGAGTATCAAAAGCATACCACGATAGAACAAAATAATTGTCTTAACGTATGAGACCGGGTCATATTTTTTAATATTTACATTGATATATTATTATATTGTGCATCTGTACAATGGTTGGAGAGGCCATGTTTTACGCGAAAATGGCATATTTGAAAACTGTGATAAATTAACTGTAAACTGATTAGTACTTACTTTCAATAATAGTTGCGTTCCCTAACTCGCAGAAAGATGCAAGAATTTACAGGAATTTACCAGAAAGCGTTCCCGTACTCGGTTCTCTGGCTTCTTTTGCTTTTTGACAGTTTTACAGGTTTTAACCCAGAAAAGTTGGGGAACGCAACAAATATCTGCTGAGGAAGCCATTGAATCCGTTTAATTCAACGAATTCGATCGTGGCACGTTCTTGCAATTTTTTTATGTGCACTTTCAACTATAACAGTAATTGCTGGTTTGGAGTTACTTCCTAGACATGGGAGATGATGATTTCATATGAAATATTACATACATAATAAAAATTTGTTGATAAATTATCAATACCTTAATAACACAGCTTATTCAAGAAATATTTTTTCAAAAAGTAATGCAAAGGTCCTTTAGGAATCTACGAAAAGAAAAGCCGGGCATACTAGCGATAAAACAAGTGGCGGCCATTTTTATTACACTAGACCAACGCTAGCAGTTGTTCCATATAACAAAAAGTGTATTAAAACTTTAAGGATTAGTGTAATTTATACTATATATTTAGCACCATATAATTTATAAAACCAGAAGTAAATTTTAAAAAATCCAAAATAGCGAATCCAATATGGCGTCCAAGAATTTAAAAATTGCTGAAGTTTCATGAAATTTGGTATGTATAGGTTCTTAACTTCGCTCGTTACAAATTTCAACCTAGTTTTGTAAAATTCAAAGTGCAAAATCCAATATGGCGTCCGAGATTTAAATAATTAATGGATTTTTCAAACCTGAGTAACTTTATTAAAAAATGAGAAAACTGAAGTTTTGGAAATTACGAATTTGGTGTAAAATGAAAAAAAAACAGGCCCAAACCCTTTCTCAGTAGCGCATTAAAAAAAATATTTTCTAATTTCTAGAAAATTTAACACTCTATTTGACAGCTGTCAACTCTCAAAGTTTTAATTTGTCATGGAATTCGTGATTAGCATGTCTAATAATGTAATCAGGGGCATTTAAAATTTAAAATTTCTTTTTTATAAAAAATCCCAGTCCATTTGACAGCTGTCAACTGTAAACGTTTCAATGCGACCAGCGTGCCTAAAAAACTAATCAGTGGTATTTTCAAAACGATTTTCTTATTTTTAGAGAAACTGGGAGTTCATTTGACAGCTGTCAACTGTCAAACTAAAAATTGTATGGCATATTCGGATTTAGCACAACAAAAATACTACGACCCTGCATTTTTATTATAATCGTAACAGCCCTTCTAATTTTTCGCGTAAAACATAGCTCCTCCGGCCACTGTGCGATGGGTAAAAAATTACTGAAATCTCCAATGTGGGACTCCAAGAGCTCCTTAGGTTCACTAAGAGCGGTGACAGCCTAAATGATAGCTATTACAAGGCAAGCTAGGGTTCGACCCCGACCTCGCATCTGGTAACGCTGGGGCCAAAAGGTCTATTAACCCACAATTAAAGAGGTTTGACATTACCAGTTGATGGGCAACCGCTCTTAGAAAAAACCTTTCGGCTGTTACGCCGAGCAGGGATCAAATCAAAGTTGTAACCTTCCGAGTGGCAGCACGCATTGTGTCCCAAACAGTGAATTGATTTTCGTGAACTTTGCCCCCTTTTCGTAAACTTTCCACCAAAAAAATAAAAAATAAATAAAAACACAATGCTTATATATTTAGCGAAAAAAACAATTATTTTTTTCAGATCTTCTGTTTTTAAATTACAAGGTTGTGTAGTTTAATAACAATAAAATTTTAAGTTAGCATAGTTTACGTTTAATATAATTTAAAATAATATTAACAGTTTTAATAATTTCCTGCAATCACCACGCTAAAACCACTGTCTAAGTATACAGAGCAAAAAACCAAAATATTGAAAAAAATACATGTCTTTCAAATAGCAAAACTAGCATCCCTGTCTGGAACATCCAAGGCGTTTGTGGTATAAAATCACAGTAAAAACTCTGTTGAAATTGTTATTACAATTACATGTTTTGGACTGTACTTCTTAGGTTCCGTAGCGTAGCGTGGTAATGGCATACATATTTTTCAACTTGCGTTTTCCGTTGTTTTTGCATAAAAGACTGTGACGTACTCGTACTTCTAGAATACCGATACTCGTAACTCATAATTTTATTTAATCATTCCCGCTTTTTAGCTGCGCTTCAATTTCTTTGAAATTCAAAGAGCTGGGAACGGAAGTTAACTCTACAACTAAGCACGTCTGCATTTTTGTGTGTGGTTGTATTTATAAACTAGCTTTATTTATAGTGTAATTAGATTACAAGTTTATGCTCTTTTGCAAAGACTTTATTGTGTACGGTATTTTAAACATATAGTAATTTTTCGAATTGATCTCACTTTCCGAACCGATTTACATATACATACATACATACATATATATATATATTTTTATAATTACAAACATGAATTTCCACTCCGCCTTGAATTTGTGGAAAGGAGAGAGGGGGACGGCGTGCCGTAAGGAAATGACGTTGAGCAGAGGTGAAGATAAAGACATGCATATTTACATAATACTTGAAACGTTATTATATTTGTGCTGGCGATATGTTTCATGCCACTTCTACATTCATTTGGTATGGGTTTATTCCTGTTATATTATGAAATATCTTTGTTTTTAATTTGCTAATTTCATCTTCCGATTTGTTTTTCTTGGTTGTTTGCATTTAGAAAAATCGCTACAGGCAGGTGGTGGGTATCTAAACACCATAAAATCAAGTTCCTTACTAAGCATTCTTTGTCTTCACGGAAGGGAGGTTTTTGGGGCGACCTACAGTGTGACGGTCCACGTCGACGCTGTTATATACACCTCCACCTGCCCTTACCTCGCCACTATACAAAACACGCCCAGGCTTCCCTCGAGAAACACACCAGCATGGCCAAACGTAATAATGATGATGTCGTCTGCTATGAACGCATATCGCTGGCCCTAGCTCTGCTTACTGTAGATTTTTTTTAAATTTATTTTTGTACATTACAATATTTTTCGTCTCGTATTGCTCCCCTCTCTCCAACGCTCGCTTCGTATCTGGTGATCACACTTAGAATTACGGACTCGAGTATCCTCGTTCGAATGGTCGCGCACTTTTGACATCTGTATGCCTCGTGTGCAGATTTAATGCTGATGTAGTCACATTACTGGGCAGTTCACACACGCTTTTGATCGCAGTTGCGCCACCTGGCGTTGGGCCAGCTGTCGCACCACCACCTGTACCGCTGCTGGGTGATGTAGGCATTGTTGTTGTTGTTATTGTTGCTTTTGCATTCGCCACCTCCTCTGTTTCGGTGGTTGTTACGGGCAATACATAGGCAGTTTTTTCGCCGCGCTCAGGTGTTTCTTCTCGTCGCTGCAATGCATTTTTGCCAGTTATCGATGACTTGTACGTACTGTGATTAGAGCCAGCCAAGTAGAATTTAAAAAATTCGTATGTTGACCAGCATATGGCTGTGGCGGGCATTGAGTACAAAACACGCGCCAACATGCCGCGGAAAAAGCCTTTTACCCCAGCTACTCCATGGATCTGTGAAATGTAAGCGGATGACGTAATGAGTGAAAAAAGTGTAGGGAGGTTTAAAAAGGGAGCTTTTGTTGCTGAAAAATTTGAAACATGTTAGGAAAAACTGATAGTTTTATTTAAATAAATAATAAAACCAATTTAATCCTTAAGATATTTTTTGGTATTCTTCGCGAAGGCAACCGAGAAGTTTCATTATTAAGCAGGAGACGTTTTTTTTTTTTGTAACTATAGGCAAAAATTTGTTTCAAAAGCTATTTTGCTCGAAGAATCTACAAAGTTTAAATTTCCAAGGAGAAATATTTGTTGGAACCATTTTCATGAAGCATCGATACAATTTAAGTATTTTACTCATCTCAAGTCTATTGATGGCAAACATAGTGAAAAAAGCATATATTTTCTTCTTGACATGAATTAATTTTTTATGAATCTGCCGCAAATCTCGTAACTTCAAAAGCTAGGAACAAAAATAAGCAATTTCTTTTTCTTAAATTTTCTGAGCTTTTACTCGATTTATTCAAACAAAATTGAAGTAAAAGGTAAGTAGTTTTAAGAAAAAGCAATTACTTAGTTTTTTCTTTTTTGTTGTATGTATGTATGTACATATCTCCTTACCTGTCGAATCGCTTCAATCATGCCTTTTGTATGACCGTTCTCCTGTGTGTTTAGCAACGTTTTCACTACGTCCAGAGGTGTCGTGAAGGCAGCAGCAGTAGCACCTGCCGCACCACCGGCAACCATATGAACCACGGGACTATATCTCCGTTCATGATTCAACTGAAAAGTTAGTGCGCAAAAGAAGAGTATTCAATGATTGCAGGGTTTAAGAAATTAAGATTCTTAGCATGCAATAATTAACTATGTACCGTATTTTGGAAAAACTCGTATGTTGCAAAATGTAATGTCTGATATGGTATGTTCATCACTAGTTGTGTGGAATATGATCTGTAGAAAGCTTTGATGCCCTCATTGCGATACACATCTTTCATACAGCCAATAACTGTACTATATTTCGAATTGTACATTTGCATGCGTTGTTTTATCACATCCGTTGGATTCGATACGGCATCGTGTATGAGTGTCGCCACAGCACCAGAGGCCACTAAAGACAGTAAAAAAAACACATTAAATACATACATTTGTTCGTATAGCATATAATTTTTCGTTGCAATGAAATATGCATACAAATTTAATTTTTTAATTGAGTTGCATACTTACTATAATTGACATGATTGTTGGTGGTGACCTTAGTCAGGAGCTCTTTCGTCATCTCATAGGAACCAAAGTACAGCGCATGTGCGGGTCCAGCGCCAGCAACAACAGCCGAGACACCACGAATGGGTCTGCGGCGTAGCATCAATAAATAGAAAGGTAGATTAATAAAAAAAATTATGTTCCGTAGAAAATAAAACATCAGCATTATTGTGCATATTGAATGTACGAAATTTAGTAATTGGCTCACCTCATAATACCCTCTTTTTTGATCATATTCTTGAAGGTAGTGCTGATGTCATATTTGGAAGTTACTGGCGATAAACTTTGCATTCTTGTCTAAAAATACAAACCAAAAAATGGTATTCAATGATAACGATTACTTATAGGCAAAACAAAGAGTACATATGAAATTAATCATAGCCGTAAGACGCGTATTATTAATCGATTTTTACATGAAAGTTATTTTTGCGAAAATCATAGTTAACCTTTAAATATGTATATCTGGACTTGTGAATGTATGTATGAATCCACAATGGTGTGATTTGTGGGTGCATACTCGTATTTGGGTACGCATACTTAGTTGAGGGTAACCTTAGAAATGATCTATTGATTATTCAAAGGTGTATATCCAACATATTGATTTTTAAAGACAGGAGAGACGAAATCCAGCAAAGCACTTATACTAAATATTTAAAGGGTTGTACTAAAGAGTCCTTTATATAAAGCTGATCTACTTTATTTTTGCTTGCTGAAGGGGATCCGTACGATAAGTCAAAAATAAAAATGTCGAAACAGAAATTTCGAAATTTAAAAATTTTGGAAATCTCGAAAAAGGTTGAAAAAATGCAAAACGTCGAAAATGTTGAATGTTTGAAAAAAAATAAAAATTAAAAGTGCTTTTCAAATTTGCACGAATTTTACACATCATTCATTACATTATATGTATCGATATATTTTTTTCGCTATATTTATTTTCGACATTTTTCTTTTCGACAATTTTTTTCTCGACATTCTTCATTTTCTATTTATTTATTTTTCGACATTTTTTTCGGTGTTTTTAGTTTCGACGTTTTAAATTTCGAAATATCGTACCAGAACCTGCTGCAGAAGTCAAATATCGAGTGCGACGTACTTACACTTACATGTGAACATACAAACATATATTTAGACTATGTATGTATGTAGGCATGTACATATGTATATGGCTGTATGCATTGAATGGCGTGTGCTCGTAATGGCAATTGATCAGAGCGCACAACGCCCAGTTATCATTCCGAGAATACCTCATTTTTCTTATTTTATATTTATCGCGCTACTGCACTATGTATAGCTTGTTATGATAATAGAAATTAAATATTATAAGAGGCTGTTAGCAGCAGCGGCGTACTTCTAAAACCCATTTCACAATGAAATTTTAAATGACACTTGTGGGGTTTCCGAGAATAATGGTGTTATATAATGATCTCATAGGCATCATAACAAGCTTAAAGGTGGTCATATAAGGAGATGATTTGCTATAGAATATATATATACACACATGCATCCATACATACATACGTATGAATGAAAAATATTATTCGGCTTTAGTTTGCTGATTAAATTTATTAAAGAAATATTTTGCATGCAAAGATTTGTATAGCAAAGATAAAAAATTATAATGTATACATGTACGTACATATGCCTATGTACATATATGATCGCATTCGCCACATGCGAGAGAAAGCTATGGGAGTATATATTTTTTACCACAAATGCGGTAGGAGGTTTGTTATTACCTGCCGAAGTGTGACCACCATTAGAAAAACGACATATGTACATATCGCTCATTTGCTGCAAGAGTTTCATAATCTAAAAAATCAAAAACCCGAGAAAAACGGTTTTAAAGTTTACATACGCTCCTATAGTAAAGATGCAGAAAATTTTTCTTTTAATGTACTATGGTTAATCGCTACAGTTATGCATTTTTCGTGCAACATGGAAGAGGGTGTGTAGGTCATTTCTGCATATATGTAAACATATATTTATCGATATTTCACGACAAACACGAAACAAATGTTTGGGCAACACCCATTACAAAAAAAAAAAGTTGAAAAAATATAGCAAACAAAGGCCCCGTAAAAATACATACAGTACATAGGTACCTAAGTAAACATACAAGCACTCATTTTCCTCGCCTTTCATGGCATATACACGACTAGCAAAGCTCGCAAAATATTCACTTACTTAAAGTAATTTCAACCTGAACTTTGCCTTATGAGTGGAAAAATTTGAATGTAAATTTTTTTAAAACATTCGAAGCCATACTATAGCTATTCACATACTACATATGTATGTACATATGTCGGCCCCTGAAAACGGTGCAACTACAAAATCGTACCTCGTGCATGTCTACAAAAATTCTATGTATTTGTTATGCAACGACTTAGAGAAGGTGGTAATCGACGCAATCAAATGGGGAACCCTGCACAATATAAAATCCAAAAAAAAATGTACACACTAAAAATAAAAGAAAAAAACTACGAACGGCTATATATACTATTCTATACTAAATAGAAAACAAAAAAAAAAAAACTTAAATAGTTAAGCAATGATGCAGCATTTTTAGTGAAAAAACTCTAAAAGTCACGATTTTATTAACTACTTGAAAGCTTTCACAAACCAAAGCATACAACTTAGCACGTTTGCGTAGTTTAGAAGAAAATGCTGGGCGATTTTAGAACGACATGTAAAAAATCATAGACCAGACATGACACACCTACCCAGTTATCATATAACCATATGTATATTAAATATATTTCACAAGCGTGCTTATGGAAGTATTATGTACATATGTACGTACATAAACATATGTACGTGCAACTAAAATTTACTTAAATTTACTATAATTTCATTCATACACATGCTACGTATACATATGGATGCATGTCTGTATGTTGATATATTCTTGTATGTACATACATACATGCATGCATGGTTCATATCTACAATCAAAAAGTAAAAAAAAAATCAAGAGATAATTACTAGGCATCATGTCAGTATAAAATCCATAACAATAAATGTTGTCGCGCATTTTATTACCTCAGTATACCAGAAAAAAAATAACAACAACGCATGCACTCTTTCAATTACAATCGCGGAAAGTCAATAAGTAGCGCATATGTACGAACTTTTTGCATGCGTGTAGTGGAGCAGAAGCCACGATAAATTGCGATTAAATAAACGCTTTACAATTGCTTCCCATTCGCGTAAAAATTGTAAGTTTCGTCGATTTTCTTTTCTTTGACTTTTTCGACCAGCTTAAAGTGAGGGCGGCATGACTGATGATGCGGTTGCAATTGGGATGTAGGAATTGTTTGAAGAAAAAAACAATAATTTTACTTAAGACTACCAGTACCAGTGTATGCTAGCATCCTACAAATATTTCACATGGATACACAACGGATTTAAGTGAACATAAGTAATAATAATAATAATCAATTGCTCTCGTTGCAAGCATCCGAACAGGCATTTAGTAGATGCAGCAACTCTTTCTAGGCGCGTCAAAAGGCATCTCTATAAGTTTACACCCGAGATCCATGGCAGCATTCAACAACCACTGGACCCGACGCTATACAGGCTGGCCTTCAACGACATTAAACAATGGCGGTCTGCACATTGTAACAGCTTAAACTTTAACATATCTAGACTTCCCTGAAGATAATTTAGGTAGGCCTTCTAAAGTAAAGCCACTCTAAGAGGCCTACCCAAGAAGGCCTGAAAAAGTACGTCCTTGCATGTCTTCTAGAAGAGCTTATCCATATACAATTTACTCGAATAGTGGGATCGTCGGTCCTACTGAAAAAAGTCTGATGAGGAAATGTGGTGATTTCCGAAATAGTTATTAGCTATCACTTCTACCACTTTTTCAAATTATTGTTGCTTTTCCACAATAAGTTTTCATTAAAAAAAACTCAATAAAAATTGTTGACTCGAATGCATAAATTTATATTCAGTTTCATTTTCCCCGAACCGGTTCACTTTTCGCTTTTGGTTTCCATGGTTTTACAATGGGCGGATGACAAATTTTCGGGTGAATTTTTTTTTTCAGGCGAAACTCAGGATAAAGCAGAATATTTAGCATTACAAATGAATTTCAATAAACATTTAACTCGCAATAACACATATTTGATATAAACTGTAAGCAAATACTTCAAAGATGTATGATTTTTATAAATTACAGAAGTAACTTTAAAAGAACTCCTCCAAAAGACCTTCTGAAGTACGTCCTATAAAAGCCCTTCTGGAAGGCCTTCTATGGGTAGCGAAAGAAGCTCTTCAATTTGTGCCACTCCATACAAAAACGAAAGGAGTAAGGAATGTAGAGTGGAAGGCCTCTTGACTATCAGGAAGGCCTTTCGGAAGGGCTTTTCACTCCTAAAATTATCTACTGGGTTGTTGGAACATACCAAACATATGTATGTCAAGCATGTGAATTAACTCTTCGTTTGCTATCTAGGCCCTAGCATTAGTTGAGGCTAAGAAGCCGCCACAACAGCAACAGCAGAAAGAGGGTGGTGAGCAGGCGGTATCTAGCCCGGGCCTGGAAATTTTAAAGTGCTTAGGATTTTCTGATAATTGTATTAAGGAAAAGTTTATCAAAACATTTAATAAGTTGCAGTCTTCACTTTGTGTAAGAACATTTATCATACATTTATAATATTATTATATAGTATATGAAGCATTATTCGCCAACTGAAGCCCCCCTCCCCGATGGTCCAGGTAAAACAGAAAATCTGTTATATTTTGGAGAAATGGGAGAAAATGTTAATTTTTAAATTATGACTAACATTTTTTAAAATTGACGTAAAATGGCTCATAAATCGACGGCTGATTGGAAGATCGACCTATCTCGGCAGCCGGTTCTTAGACTCCTTATTTCAGAAACGTTTTCAAGAAGACCTTATTTCAGAATTTGGTTGAAGAACGTCCTATTTCAGGTACCGCTTTAAAAATGCCATATATCAAATTGTTTTCAATAAATTTTCAGCGACAGGACGTCTTTCAACCCCAAATTCTGAAGTAGGGCGTTCTTTAGCCATTTCCTGAGATAGGGCGTTTTCAAATCGGCTGCCGAGTAGGTCGATCTTCCACTCTGCCGTCCATATATTCTTATTTTTTACTTTATTATTATTTAAAGATATATCTAGGTAAATATATTTTATAAAAATATTCTTAGAATTCGTTGGAAAAATTATTTTTAAATGCATTTGTATGCGAATGTGTTTGATGGGAACGCAAGCTCACACTTTTTCGCTCGGAAATTTCTTTTTGCGTCCGTGACAGCCGCTAAATGATCGATTAGTTTTCAGATCACATATTCTATTAGCATATTCGCTTCAATGTTGTATATGCATACATATACATATGTATCTACACATACATACATATATTCTACAGTAAATCCCCTCTCCAATTAATTAAGAATAATAAAATGTAATTTTTTAGCGCACAATGACTAAATGTAATATGCTAATTTCACAATTATTATCAGTGTGGGCCTTTCCCTACCTCCTACATATGTATGTGTTTACACAAACGAACAGTGAAAAATAAAGGTATTACGCAAATAATAATATGTTTAAACGAAAGCAATAAATGAAGAATTTAGGTAAAATTCTCACTATTAAGTCGATCAGTATTGTTTTATTTAACTTGAGAGTAATATCCGGCATTTCTACATATCGTCGTTTAAAGTATAGAACCGCGTAACTGAAATTGTTTGCCCAAAATTGGATTTCCTCACCGAAGCTTTTAGTGAAATGTACCAGCCTGAAATGAGATTGCTTTTTAAAAGAGAGAACCTTTTTCAAAAAAAGAGTGTTTTCACTCTACAAAATAATTGCATTATTTTTATATGCGGTTTTGTACTTTAAACAACTATATGTACGTACAGCACGCGAAAAAAAATTTCACATCAATATTTTTTACCAGTTTTGGCTACTTTTCTTTTACATTTTTTAAGGTTCATTAATTTTTTATTAAAGCTCAACTCGTTATCTACTTAAATCCATATAAGTCCAAATTACAAACTTTGTACAAAAATTTAAAAAATTGCACAAACTTTTCATCCCAATTCCAAGTATTTTAATTCGAATTTCTAAATAAATTTTAGGTATGCAGTTTTATAGCTTATTAAAATCTGCTATAATAAAGTGGGAGTTTGAAGTTGCTAAAAAATTACATTTATGATAATTTTTTTTTCTGGCAGTGTTATGCACTCTTTTCCATATAAAAAAAAATACTTTATATGGAAGAAAATGCGTGGATACCGTCAGCAAAAAAAAAATTATTAAAGTCAACGCCATTTTTTAGCTACTTCAAACTGACACTTTATTTACTAGAATTTAATAAGCTATAAAACTACATACCAAAAATTATTCTAGAAATTAAAATGCTTGGAATTGGGATAAAAAGGTTGTGGAATTTTTATAATTCTTGCACAAAGTCTGAAATTTGGATTTATATGGTATTTGTTAGATGAAAATTAAACAAACAAATAGTCAAACCTGTTCAAAATGTTGAGGTGCTATCGTTTTGTCGCGGGCCGTACCTTCGTATGTACATACGCAAAGCTTATTTTTAATGTATGTATGTATATGCATGTATAGGGTGACCCATCTAGACCTTTCTTTTATTCGCTTTTTTCAAAGATCACGCGTAACTAGTGTCATACTTTCATCTTATTTTTATTCAGTATTATTTGAAAATTCATCATGAATAGGCACACCCAACAACGCCTTAGAATTATTCAGCTGTATTAGCGAAATCAGCATCCTGTGATGGTGTTCATCATCGACCTTCCGACACCCTTATTGCTAATACCGTGTGATCGTGTGATATGACACCTTTTGATTATTTTCTTTTGTGTGATGAAATCAGTTTTCATCGATGAGCCAGCTAAGATTCAAAACTGGAAGCCAACAGTACTCGTGTTATTTGCGAGATACCGAATGGACCGGACCGGCTCCAGCATAGTCGCGCCCAACATTTTGATGACATTATTTTTAATAAGTAAATATCAGAAATTGTTCTTTCGGATAATAATAAAGATTCCCACATCCACTTCGGTTTTAAGTGTTTTATTTAAAATAAAAAAAGGTCTAGATGGATCACCCTATATATAGCTTCACATTAAAACATTATCTGGGTTATAATATTATGTTTTAAATGGTCAATTTAAAAAAATTATCAAAATCTCTATTCTCTATTATCTTATCAAAAAGCTGTTGGAAGTCAGTTACGACAAAAAAGCAAACACGTCAGATTGGCGATAACAGCGCTTCAGCTAAGAGTTTACCACCTAAAGTTAAAAATCCTCGCTATTAAATAATGCGAGTGCAGAAAGGGAAAACGAATCGTCCACAATCGTAGAACATAAAAACCAAAAATATTAATTGACTCAATCTTTCCTCAGCATCGCTGGTTGGTTATAAATCGACATCGTTGCGATAACTCTCTTTAAAATGATTGAGTCAGGTTTGTGAAGTTCAGAGTGTGAACCAACTATAGTATCCAATAATATTTTGCCATTGAAACTGAAAGAAACAGAGCGATTTGTAAAGCAACTACTTGCGGCCGCCGACGCTGAGCGATCATGGTTATCAGGCAGGTTCTGTAATTCACTTCCGAGTGAATATCAACCCCAGCCAATTTGAATTCAAAGCGAGTTTGATTGAAATTCACTCGAAAGTGAATTGCAGAGCCTGCCTGTATATGTTGTTGATGTTGAAACAGCATAAAAATTTTTCAAACAGTGGTCCTTCAGATCAGCTATAGATCCGAATGTCATGGGAACGTTAATACCACCCCTCGGGAGGCGTT
Source organism: Rhagoletis pomonella (assembly GCF_013731165.1). Lineage (NCBI taxonomy): Eukaryota > Metazoa > Arthropoda > Insecta > Diptera > Tephritidae > Rhagoletis > Rhagoletis pomonella. The sequence continues at coordinate 30,743 of NW_023459089.1, read as the reverse complement.
CGACTACTGGTTCTAACAACACCCCACAAAAACCGTGTTTCTAATAGCAATCGCCTCTCGGTATTACTTTACGAAAAGCTTCTAAAAAACAACATTTAGCGTTCGTAGGAGGAATAAATCTTCTCGATAACAGTGCAAAACAAAAGATGAGTCAATCCGATAGGTGGCGCAGGAGTCGAGACATTTGAAACCCCGTATTTATAGTCCGATTTGGTTCATATTACGGAAGTTGCGAGTGCCACATTTTTCACATTCGCGAATGCGAATTTTCGAAATGCGAATGTTAGGAATAACATTAAAAAAGCTATAATCCACTTAAATCATCATAATTTTTTTTAAATTATTAGAACATGGAATGAGTGCTTACACTATACAGTGTTTTAATCTCGTAGTCAAAGTTCAAAAGGGGCATATTATATTTCAAAAAAAAAGTAATTTCGAGGCTCTTATATAAGGCCGGCTGCACTGAACAATTGCTCACTTTGAACGCTGGCGGGTGGAGCGCTCAAATATATGCGGGCCAGATCTGCAAATTTGTGGTATTTTAGTTTAGTTTTCCACCAATCGGGACGATTTTCACCGAGATAAGCTCGTTTTACTTTCAGTAAAGCCTTTAATTGAGCTTTAATTTCACGTGTTTTAATGTCTCCGGATTCTACACCCCAGCCTTCGCTTTCGCTGGAGGAATATAAAATTATTATTATTTATAGACTTTTAGCAGTACTTGTTGAAGGCCCCGTTAAATTGCTTAACCGTTTAGCACCTGAAGCTAGAAGCCGATTATTGTCTGCTTTAAAAATATCTGTTTTAACTATTAATTTATTTCTTTAGAAAGTCTCCGCTGCACTGCACATTGATATAATCTATATTTACTGTAGGTAGAGCTGGGTCGTAATGACTCCTTTAGGAAATAAATTACCCCATTACCTGGATCTGTAAGAGTACTTTAGTATTTAGAATTGCTCAAGGGAATTGTAAAAGTAATTGAGAAACTGAAAGTTCATTCACCAAAGTAAAGTGGAATTTTTTGTAATCAAAGATTAAAATCGAAACAACACATTGGACATCTTCTATCTATATCTATGTATATGTAGTATATATAAAAATGTTGTATTCGTTTGTACGAATGTGTGTTTGAATAATTTTTTTTTAATTGTTCGGTATAATACCGGGATTTATGGCCGATATTTTTTTTTTAATTTTGAGCTCAATTAAATTGATAAAATTAAAGAAATATAGCAAATTGGGTATTAGTTTAGGTCGAGTGATAGTGCAATAATTTTTACCTCCCTTTTATTAGCTCGGGATGTAACTATGTAAATACCTGATGACAGTACGAATGGAAATTATAATAGCGAGGTTTAAGTTTTTTAAACTATAATTTTTTTGTATGAAATAAGAGCAGGAAATAATGTTACTCATACGCCATATCGTAAAAGACCGTATTCACACATGGCGTATGAGTAACATTTTCTATCCCGATAGATAATTTCAGGAGTTACAAGCCCTTCCGGAAGGCATACCTGAGAGTCAAGAGGCCTTCCACTCAACATTCGTTTCTCCTTTCTTTTTGTATGGAGTGGCACAAATTGAAGAGCTTCTTCGTGCGCTTCCAATGGAAGGCCTCACAGCGCGGCTTTTATAGGACGTACTTCAGAAGGCCTTTTGGAGTTCTGTTAAAGTTATTCTTTAATTTATAAAAATTATACATATTTGAAGTATTTGCTTACGGTTTATATCAAATATGTGTTATTGCAACTTAAAATGTTTATCGAAACTCATTTATAATGCTAAATAATATAATGCCAGGATGCACTTTTTCCAGTCGTTCTTGGGTAAGCTTCTTAGAATGGATTTACCTAACAAGGCTTACCTAAATTATCTGCTGAGATGTTAAAGTTTGAATTTTTTTCATTCGCAATGCAAATTTAAAATGAAAATACCTTTAGTAAATGGCCTTATCTGAAAAAAACGGTGTACAGATCCGCAACCTAATACCCAAAATTAATTTTACGTGTCTCGGCGTTTTTCCTGTAATTTTAGCGATCTTACGGTGTTATCATCAAAATTTAGCCATAGCAATGCAATATATTTATAAAACCGAACTCTATCCACATTTGTAAAGCAGGATATCAGTAAGAGTACTTCAAAGGCACCAGAAGGCACGCCAGTTTGGGTAGCATTTGGGGTACCATAATATACACAATTAAGTCAGTGCATTTTTATAGATACGCAGGGATTAGTCCAAGAGAGCAGCAGTGCCCGAAGCAGCAACAGTCCGGACTGTTCTTCACCGAAGGGCGAGCATGAAAGTATGCGGGCGGGTCTCATCTACCGCGAAGCACGTTCGCGGTAGGATCTGGAAAATTTAACGGTTATAGGGTAACTCGTTATTCAGCCTATTTAAAGTCCAATTAGTAATATTACTTGGGTATAAGTTATTTATTCAAGGCAGTTAGCAATTCAAGAGTAAACTTTTTTTCATAAAAATTTCGGTACTTTTTAAATAACTTTGAGGAATTGAAGAAAATTACATTACTAGCACGTAATTTATTTGAATTAAAAAACGTAACTCCTTGTAATGGATTAAAAAAAAAAGAATTATATTTGAAATTACTTCTAAGAAATTGAGAAAGTAATCAATACCTTTGCTGTGAACTGAAGGAATTGAATCCTAATTACAATTACTGAGGAATGTTATTGGAATGTAATTGCATATACCCAGCTCTGACCGTAGCCGCTACAATAACAATTGAAGCCAGTTGTGTTTCTTGCTTAAAAATTACGTGGGTTAAAAGTTGCCTACGATAAAATTTAAGTTAACTGCGTTAATCTTTTGAATCCGTTCATTGGAATTCTTAAATTTATAGCTAAAATCTCTTGATTAAGATAACAGAATAGGAATTTGAAAAAAATAAATAAAAATAGATGAGAAAAAAAACTCCTTGGTTAAACCTTATTTTACGTGATTTTACAGAAAGCTGTTCATGTACAAGGTTTATTAAAGCAGATCTTTGGAATACTGAAGTACAGGGAACAGTCTTAATAATTGGCGCCGACTAAGGTATTGTTTAAGAACCTTCCCAACAAGTTACATACAGAAGCAGTTGTCTTCGACAGTAGATGCTAATCCAAACTCTACTATGTATGTACATACATATAAGATTCCTCAACTACGTATTTACCTATACCTGCTTCCCTACTACATATCTGTGACACCTGCCGCCACTAGCTCTAGCACTAACCAACCATATAAACACGTTCATTATTTCCATTTACACATTCCTACATACATATGTTTGTATGTATATATGAAGTATGTAAAAATTCGAGCACGCATTCATTACTAACAATAAATAGACATAACCATCTATGTTCTGGCATGGCATGCCAAAATCGAGCGATTAATCGTAATAAAAAAATACGCATTCGCATAGGGAAAAACAACAATAAAGCAGCCAACAAAGAGGAAAGAATTACATCACGACGCTAAAATTTTAGGTTAGGTACGACGTTGCTAACAGCTGAGCAGGCAGCCAGCTATAGACCCCGGGGCTGCTACAAAACCAAAGAAAATCGATTGAGTCTGCAGTGACCAAGTTTTCCATTTAGAAATTTAATAATTGAGATGTACTTGACAAAAAACTTACTTTAACCGAATCCAATGGATACATAACACAATGTTCCAGCACGCCCGCAAGTGCACCGGCCGTCATGTTGATGCTCACGCTGGTCGTTGGCAATGATTCGTAGTCGTCCACGTTCATGGTGCTTGTTGTATAAAATCACAAGAAACGCAATATATAAACTACACGCCAATCTATAGTCAAATTTTAACGATAGTTTGCTTCTAATGTTGCTATTTAATCGCTTGCGATGCAGAATTTTGGCTGTAAACAAACTGCTTTTACAACGAATAAAGGCAAAACTTGCCTCCGCTGAATAGTGGTTATGCAGATCCCAAACGTTGTCTTCCGATTTCTGCGCGTCACTAAAACTTCGCAATGTGTTTTTCACTCTTTACCGACCGAAAGCCGATGCTGTCGCCTTGCCTTGTCCGCTCTTCCAATCATCAACGAGGTGCAATTGTCACTTGCTTTGACTGTTGCTTGCTTCCCGATTTTCTCTCGGCGGGAGCTATTGTTTCTTTTGCTTTGGCGGTTAGTTTCCTCCACGTTTTCCACTTTCTTACTTTCCACGATATCGGTTGCTTACTTTTCTGCAATTGATAACAGCTACATAAATTAAAATAAGAACAGTGTACCAATTTTGCCGCTACATAATTATATTTTCGCAGCCATTTAGAGTTTGAACAAGTTAACTAATATGTCTTTACCTGCTCGTATGACCTGAATTCCAAACACTTTGCAACTAGTAGTCAAAGCTTCGTGACCAAATCCAAAATAGTCTATGCCAAAAACAATGTACCAATCTGGTTTGCGCACCACCGTTCTTTTGCTAACAATTTTTCAACGATTAAATTAATACTTCATGCAATTAGATTATAAATATATAAGAAAACCGCACTGGTTCGATGCCCTATCAAACGCACGCCCAATTTAATTTTACACTTGGAAAGGCGATATAACTCGCTTTTCCTTAATCTTTTAAATTTCTTTTCACGTGAATTTTCTGTTTTTTTTTGTTGTCAAAGCGTCCGAATTTCAGGTGATGCCACTTTTTAGCTGAGTTTTAATACCACATTTCGCACCTAGATGGCGCCAACTTTCTTTTAGTTTCGTTCCTCAACTGTTCTGCTGGATAAACCTTTGAAACTGTCAAAAACCAAAAAGTACCGGAGCGCTTTTAAGATGAAAACTGGTAAAACTGTCATATACAGTTCAGGCTAGGAATGTTCGATATTTAAGAAAGTATCGATATCATGAATCGATTTAATTCATCGATGTTGACAATTGAATAGAATATTAGACCTGCCTATCAACTCACCTAATTGTGTTATTTCCGTCTTGTATATTTACTGAGGACTAAAACGGCATGCCGGTCGACTCAAGCGGTTTGTCAAACTTAAAAGCTAAATAAATCACACAAGCTGCTGATTAAACCTACTTTAATATTTTCCCATACACTTTTTTGTAGATCAAAAATAAATTTCAACTTAAATATCGGTATTTTTGTGTGTTGCTAAAATTGTTAAATTTTATATTTATTATATAACTTGCAAGTAATGTACGCTCTTTTGTGCCTTTTCAGCTTTCATTGGACGTTCGTATTCACCACGAAAAATGCTAAAGTGTTACTTTGATCGATCAAACTTTCCTCTTTTCTATCAATTGACACAGGCCCTGACCTGAAAAATTTGTTAAAAATGCTAAAATGCGCACGAAACCACCACAACCACAAAATGTCTTATCCTAATATAATTGAATTGTTCATATCAGGAGAATACATTAATTACAAGTATCTATTTTATTAAATGTGATGCAACATTTTCAAAATCTTGGACAAATTCGGCAAAAATCGCGTCACACGGCAACACTCGATTAGTATGACAGCACTTGCAGCAAAAATGAAAATTGCTAGTGCAGTACGAGCAAGTTGAATTTATTTCTCGAAACCGATTTGCGTAATTTCAGTTGCAATTAAGCTGAAATTAGTCAGGAACGCAGAACGTATACTTAAACGCAGTCTGTATACGCAGAGTTTTTTCGATTACTGGAGCCCTCAGTGTTGCTTACTACAGTGTTGCCACTCATCAATGCCTTTTCATAAACTTACCTTTTCAACTACAATTTTTCGTGCTATAATAGATCGTAGCTAAATATAAACTACTTAACCGTTCATCTCTTCTGTGCCAATTGGAAATGCCAAGTGAGTCCAAGCCCTTCTACACTTGGTCTCTCCTTCGCAGTGGGGGCCTTCTCTTCCTCTGCTACCCCCAGCTGACCACGTCCATGTCCTTGTAAAGCTCATACAGCTCATCGTCGCCAACGTCGCGTAAAGGCCCGTAAATCTTCCGCAAAATCTTTCTCTCCAATACTGCAAGAGCCACCTCATTGGATGTTGTCATTGTTCATGCTTCTGCTGGAGAGAGGACTTTAATTCTGAATTGCCTACTCATTCCATAGTAGCATTTGTTGGCAAGGGTGATTCTCCATTGAATTTCGGTGGTGACATTACTATCGGTGTTAATGCTGGTTCCCCAGTAAACTAAATTCTCTACTTTCTCGAAATTATGTATAACTGCCAATAGTGACGTGGGTGCCAAGGCGCGAATGCGCTGAATATTTGTTTGTTGGCAGGAGATACTTCGGCTTGTCCTCGCTAACTACCAGACCCAATCGCCTTGCTCCCTTATCCAAATTGGAAATTCGCGGTTCTTGCTACCGATGATGTCAATGTCATCGGCGTACGCCAGCAATTGCAATCTCTTGTAGAAAATTGTTTCTGAGCGATTCAGCTCTGCAGCTCTTATTATCTTCTCCAACATCAGATTAAAGAAATCACATGAAACAGAGTCACGCTGTCTGAAGTCCCGTTTGGTAGCAAACGGCTCGGAGAGGGGTTTCCCAAATCTGGAGTTGGTGGTATTTTTCAATGTCACTACAGGTTTACGTCAAGCAAAACAACTACTGGGAGGCTACAACCTCACGAGGTACAGGGCAGTTATTAATCTATCCAAGGGAAAACTAAGGATCATAACAGGTTTTCTGACGGGTCACTGCAGACTGAGAGGCCATCTGCACAAGCTAGGGATTTGGTCCAACGACCTATGTCGTTTCTGCGACGTGACCGAGGAGACTCCCGTGCACCTGCTTAGCGAATGCGTGGCGGTCGCGAGAAGACGGGAGAGGTACCTGGGCCACTACTGGCCAAGTAACGAAGCTATACAATCGCTAATCCCTGGGGATCTCCTCAAATTTTTGGGCTCTCTAGGATTAGATGAGGTACTGTAAATGGTTGAGGGCACAATAGACCTGCTGGTCGCAGTGCATGCCTCCATTAATTATCTAATGTCATTTTACAAAGCCGTATCAATTTCGCGCTAATGTAAAATTCCGACATGGCGGCGTATAGGCAATTCCTTTTAGTGCTGTGAGAAGTGGCTGTGAAGTCGACAAGTAGGTGGTGAGTGTCGATACTTCTCTCGCGGGTCTTTTCTAAGATTTGGCGTTTTCTAAGATTTGGCGTATGGTGGATTTGCAGCGTCTAAAGCCACACTGATAAGGCCCAATCAGTTTGTTGGCGGTGAGCTTCAGTCTTTCACACAATACGCTCGATAAGACTTTATAATCTATGTTTAGTAGACTGATCCGGCGGTAGATGGCGCGAAATGCGGGGTCGACTTTCTTGTGAATTGGGCAGAGCACACTTAAATTCCTGTCGTCGGGAATGCGTTGTTCTGACCATGTTCTGCATAAGCGTTGATGCATGCACCTTATCAGCTCCTCGCCGCGGTACTTGAATAGCTCAGCTGGCAGACTGTCAGCTCCAGAAGCTTTGTTGTTTTTTCAGCCGCGTAATTGCTATTCGCTTCTCGTCATAGTGAGGTGGTATGACATCGACTCCGTCATTATCGACTGGGCGCTAGGGTTCGTCTTTCGGTGGCTGTTACGATTCAATAGGGTGGAAAAGTGTTCCCTCCATAATTTTAGTACGTTGTGGATACCGGGCAGTGGGTCCTCATTCTTGTCTTACAGGAGGACATTCCGGTCTTGGAACCTTCCGTACGCGTCGCCTAAATCTCTGGTAAAATTTTCGGCCGTTTTCCCGTCGGCCAGCATAATCGACTTGGTTTCTGGTTTTTCGAACTGGAAACAGCTACGTAGCTTGATGGATTTTTTTATGCTTGAACCTAGTACTGCATACTACGATGTTTGGGTACCAGCGAAGTCGATCAGTCTTAGTCCATTATCGGACGTTTCGTCGTGGAGGCTGGATTTTCTGATGGTGCACCATGGTGGTTCCAAAGACCTCTTCCCTGACCACCCTGACATTGAAGTCGCCAAGCACAATTTTGATATCATGGCGGAGGTAGCGCCCATGGAAGCTATCCTTGGACACTTTGTCTTTTTTCTTTGGTCGGAGCATGGGCACATTTGATCGAGGTGTTGAAAAACCCCGCTCACTGAGGTATTTTCAGAGATATGGCGTTTTCGAATTGGCTACCGAGATAGGTCGATCTTTCACTTAGCCATCGATATACACTGTCATTCGGGTATCCCAGAAATCGCTCAATAAAGTTATGAGAGTGTTACATGACATTTGTTACACTTTAAAAAAAAAAATCTCGCATTTGATTTACTAGTGCGGAATATTTAAGGGAAAAGTGATAATAAGATAAATTTGAAAATATTTATTTTAATTTTACCCTTATACGGCGATTTTAAAGGAAACTTTTAGTTGAAAGCAACAATCGCCTGGCCTTTCAACTGATCGCTTCCAATGAAATTAGCGTCTAGCCAACTTTTGATTCAACTAAGCGCCTCTAAAACTGCCATGAAAATCGCTTCATGTGAACACCGTTTTAGTTAAGTCTACGCACTAATTTTGATGATTGAATTTGTGACCTGGATATACATATATTGACAGATGGTTTACGGGGACGTGAGTTTACGATGTTTACAGGTTTTATGAGAAATGTAGGTATTGAACTTCATACAAACGGCTGAAACAATGGAGTTCTACTCTAATGCCAAATTTCAACTAGGCATTAAAATTTCAAAAAATGTATGCCATTTAAAAAATTGTCATTTAATGCCTAGTGGAGATTCCATATAAGTATCTTGAATAAAATAATTTAAAAATCGTAAAAATTTTGAATTTATAAAGTGCATAGAATTGGGCTGTTAGTTAAAAAGGCGTTCAGAAGTGAAATAACATTAATTCAAAAATAGTCTTTATTTTTTTATGTAACAACATATTTATGTACGTTTTACAAGACTTTGTGTTTTTATATACTTAAATAAATTCCTTTAAAATACATTAAAAAAGGGAGGTAAAAACTTTATATGGTGTTGAAGTAAATAAGGATTAAGTAAGAATGGTAGGTACATTAAATGTAATTTGCTAAATGAGGTATTTCTTTACACATCTCAAAGCACCGCCAAAGAAATCCGATGCAAAGTTAATATGTATTTACGAATGTAATCGGAATTCAGCAGAGTATACACATTTACTTTTAATAAGATGCAACTAAATTTAGATAAATACGCGTATTTTCAAACATACACAGTTATTATTCTTTACATAAAAATGTATGCATTTATAGAATGTAGTTAATAAAAGATTAAATGCCCAAGACTTTTTGTAATCTTTCTTCTTCAAACGAAGTTTCACAACTATCAGCGCTAACCACATAGAAATTAAATGGAATTTACATACATACATTTGTATGCATGCAAGTATGTAGTATGTATGTAAGTATTATTGTCCTTTCGAAATGCAAAATCACTTAAGAGAGAGTTTCAAATAAGCTAAGCTCTAAGTTTACAAGCCTTTGTTGAACCAGACTTCAGTAAGCTCGGGATCCAGTTTTTTAATATTTTTCTGCACATCCTCTTCCAATTTGCCCACCTGAAAGTGTATAGAAAGTGAATTCGTGTTAAAGAATAGAGTTAAAAGCGGAACAAATTTTAAACCAACCCCAATCGAAGCACGTTGACTGAAGAATGCACATCCCAGCGGAGTGGCGAATATCAAAACGAAGCCACAGAAAAGGGTTTGAATGGGTGCACTGGCCTTGGGGAAGCGTTTGAGGAGACCACGTTTTTCCAAGGATGAAATCAGCAAGGGCGTTAGCACTATTAAAAGATGGAAAATAAGTATGCATTTATAACTTGCAATTTAAGAAATATGTATGTACATTAGGGTGAATAAAATGTTTTTTACTATGTGCAATTCTAAGCAAATTTGCCGAAGTATCCATGGCATGGGTGTAAAATCAATTTGAAGTTAGCCAAATTCCAAAAATAGGTTTAGAAGAAAATGTGAAAATTTTCACTTTTGCGCCCTCTGTTGGAAGCTTTAAGATAAGTGCAGAAATGGATTTCTCTTACAAAAAAGCCTCTTATAGCATGTTTTATACAAAATTTAAGCACTCCTTTACGACACTACAGCAAAATGCTAAGAAATCTATTTTCGCTATTTGGCAAACTCCAAATTTGCTTAGAATTCCACGTAGAATCCTTCTGTGATAGTCGCAAAAATCTCAAATACAAACTGCCCCGCCCTAATGTAAACTTACCCATTCCCGGTGCAGCCATAGCAATTCGACTAGCCACCACTGCAGTGATGCCGGCAGCAGCCGCTTTCTTCGACACACCCAATTCGTTGTTCTTTTCATCCAGCAAAGTAACGCCGTTTTTCAATTCCCTTAAAAAATTCAATAGAAATTACTGTATAAATACAATATTTGTACTTTATTCAGAATAAGTATTGGAAAATACTTACTGCAATCTCATCATCGGCACATTAATGCAATTTGCTGCGGCTACCGCTGCCAATGGCACCAGGCGACCAATTAATGGATTCAAGTTCTGAAACATTAAAAATAGTGTTGAGTAATGAATACAAAAAGAAATAAAACAAATTGTTATACTAAATTAAAATAAGGTAATGAATTATCAAAATTACACAGACTAATCAGACATCTAACATAATTCACCGAGCTATATTCTCATGTAAATAGATAGCCGAGCTTCGAATAATAAAGCGTTTTGTTATAGAATTTGATAGAGTGCAAAGTGATTTTGTTTTACTTCTAGGCAGCCCCATTTTTTCAAGGTAAATATATTTTATAGGACCGCTAAAACCCCCAGAAAATGCATTGGGTGACCAATAAAAAATCTTTAGTATTAAAAATGGTTAAATAAACAAATGGATATGAATATTGGAAGTCTCCTAAAGAGAACCAGGGTCTTCCGATCGAAAAAATATAGATTTTCAGGAGTTCTAAATCATTGTTTTTTCCCCATAAAATATACATGGACAACTTTGAGCGCTTTGAGCGACTTTTAAATATTTTTTTATTTCAAAATAATTTTTTTTTTTTTGTGGTATATAACAATCCTAGGGAGTGGCGGCCTTAAAATTCCTACTTTACTGTTTTTGGACCACTCTAATGTACATATACACATATTAATTTTCTTCTTTTCAGACATATCCTACCATTTAACTTGTTCATGTACTCACACATTTTTTTTTTTTTGAACTTTGAATTTAGTATCTTTAATTTTTTAACAGTGGGATCCAAAATGCCATAGATGGCCATAAAGTGAAATTTAAAAATCAATTGACATTGTGATAATTTCTACCGGGTGTTGTGCCTATAGGCATTATATATTTCCACTTGAAGTGGTTATAATGCCAATTGCAAATAAAGGCCTTATGTCACCCGACCAAAATTATTTCACCCCACCAAATGACTATGTGCACTTTTCTGCTCTAATACTCAATAGCAAAATTTAAAAGTTGTTCTGTTTAATGGTCATATGTCACCTAAAAATATTTTCAGCAGTTATAAAATGTATGCTAATAATTAGTCGACTAGTTGACCAACCGGTTAATCAAATAGCAAAAGTTGCTTAAAAAATAGTCGACTTCACTTAATCGACTACCCGTTTCCTTTCGACCTTTTCAACTAGACGAGTAATCATTGATTTTTCGACTAGTTGATTTTTATTTCAGTAAACATTGTTTTTTAATACTCAACCGCTCTAATAACAAATTTTATTTTTTATTTTTATAAAACTGTCACTAATCGAATAATTTCGGTCAGACTAGATAAAAAGTGAAAAATTTTGATGAAACTTTGTTTTTTTTTTTTAACCAACTTAATAAAAAGGAGAAGGTTATCAATTCGTCAGAGTATTATTATTTTTTGTATGTATGTTACCGCATAACTTTGGACCACATAAACCGATTTCTATAATTCTTTTTTAAAGGAAAGGTGTTTCCTCACAGGTGGACGTGATTCGGTTTAAATCCGATTTTTGTATCATGAGGAAATTAACGATAATCTTAAATTTTGTTTTTTGCTTAAAAATTACTTGTTTTAATTTCTGTACAAAGTTTTAAACCTAGATTTATGTGGTTTTTCTTATCTATGTTTTTATATAAAAAAAAAATATTAAAATTAATAAATAGTCAAAACTTGTCGATACGTCGTATAGTATAGTATAAATAGTATGTAGTACCAGCGGCTTCCTCTGCAGGGTTCTACATATATATCTTTCTCACAATCGCCAATTTGTCTACTCACCTTCACTAGCCTGTTGAGGGAGAGTGCTGTGGTCAAGGCGCCACCAGTTGCCAATACATACGAAGTAAGCAATTGTCTGGAAGAGAAACATTAAAAGCCATAATAAATATATATGTACACATGTCTACATACATATTGCTAATTTACGAAAAAACCGCCACAAGTCAAAAAGGGAACTTTTGAGCTACTTTTGTATCTACTTTTAAGTATCTACTCGTTGTATGCATTATGTATTCTTTATATTAAGGGTATTCACCTAAATTCGTAAATGCCTCGTAACCGCACAAACCTCGTAAATAAAGCGGTTTTCCATACAAAGTTAAGTAAGTTTACGAGGTTTATGTGGTTACGAGGCATTTAGATGAATTGCTCTAGTATCTTAAAATTTCTGCTAAAATCATTCCACTTGGGAGTATGCATTTCTGTTTCCTGCATAATAAACTGTTAATACCAGGGACCGAAAATAACAGTTGCTTTTTAACAGTTAAACTTGTCCAAATACATTTTAAATCCGAAATAAAAGTCCTTTCCGGATAATAAACAAACCGCTTATCCAAATTAAACGAGTGTGGTATCCAATGAAAAAGTACTGAAAGAAAAGCACTTTTATTTCGGACTTGAAAAATATTTGGCCAAGTTTAATCGTTGAAAAAACAAACGGTTATTTTTGTTTACTTGCATTAACCGTTTATTATGCAGAAAATAGAAATGCACGCTATTTTCCCAAACGGAAACGAATGATTTTAGCAAGAAATTTTGAGACACTAGGGCAATTCATCTAAATGCCTCTTGACCACATAAACCTCGTAAACTTACTTAATTTTGAATGGAAAACCGGTTTATTTACGAAATTTACGCGTTAACGGGGCATTTACGCGTTTATTCATTTCGGCCCTCAAAAATATTTGGCCAAGTTCAACCTTTGAAAAAAATAACTGTTCGGTCCCTGTTTAATACATATATAATAAATAATAATCATAACCTAGTTCCTGCTTTTTGTGAGTCAATTGAAATTTCTAAACGCGTCTTTTGAAAAACCTCGGTTTTTGAATTGTGTCAGTATTTTCGAAAATGAACCATATTGAATGTTCATACATATATACAATGTGTACATTGTACATGTACATTGTATATACATATGTAGATACAAATAGTCGTGTGTGAATATACATATTATACATAAATATATAGGTAATAATAATAATAATAGATTGGCGCTTACACATATGTTAGTGTTTGGCCGAGCTTCTCCTCCGATTTGTGGTGTGCGCCTTGATGTTGTCACACAGAGCGGAGGGACCTACAGTTTTACGCCGACTCCGAACGGCGATTGTATTTTTATATAGGTATTTATATATAGGTATTTATATAAAAACGAATTTGTCGAACTCACCAACAAACGCTTAAATTAGCAAAACACTTAAGCAGTTTTTTTTTGTCGAAGGTGTTTCCCATTTTCTCCATACAAAAAAAAAATTGCCAAACATACTTTGTATGAAAGAAAAATTGCTTGAACAAAGAAATTGCAGCGATCAACGGTAAGTCCTCTCTACTTCAAACATCCACTTTATAAACTAAGCTAAAATTGAATGGACTACAAAACTGCATACTTCAATAAATTCGAAAAAAATCGGATTAAAAAGTTTGAAATTTTAAAGAAAATCTGTTAAAATTCGTCGAATTTTTATAAATGTTCAACAAAGTTTGAAATTTTTTAAATAAAGAAAAATTGCCAAAACCTGCTAACATTTTTCTTCCCTATTAACAATCTCTCCACCGTATACACATACATATCTGTACATATTTACATACCAAATATATACGTGTGTGTATTTTGAAATAAACACATCTGACAAACAATGAAATGACGACAATGAAATGCGAAATGAAAGCGAGAGTAAGAAAAAAAGTAGGTATATCCGAACGTGTGAGTGTATGTACATATAGGTATAGTACATATAGAATATTATTATAAAGATCTTTGGCACTTACTCTTGAGAAATGGGTGTCTTTCCTGAACGGTTTGTATAGTTTACAATTGCGTTGAATGTTTGATTGACCCATTGCCAGAAGACGACGGCCGGTACGGATTTATAAAACGACAGCATGCCTATGAGAAAAAAAAAATAGTTGAAGCAAAATAACAATTCAGCGGGTTTTATTAACAAAGATAACTTAAAACTGCATACAATTTATTTAATTACATACATATATACAAACATATGTATACTTCAAATTAGAAGAAAATTTTCCCTGACAAAATCTTCTTGAAGTTAATTTACTCTCAAATATGTATGGAGTGCCATACCAAAAAAATTGCGGTTTTTCCACCGGAATCATAAAATGTTTTATATTTTAAGACTTCCGCCAGAATAATGTCAAGATCTAAAAATACCTCTAAAACTTTCATTACATATTTTGATTCCGTTGATAAAATTTTCCAACATTTTTATGTAGACGTTTTAAGCTTAAACTCTTCTATTATAAGAGGTGATTTTTCGAAAAAATATTTTTTTAATTAAATTTTTTTATAAAAATTGGATTTTTGGAGGTATTTACAAATGGATCCAACTCAGGTATATCTTAATATTTTTCCGAAATATTTTAGCGGAGGTCTTAAAATTTAATAAAGTACCGCCTATTTTGTATGGAAAATGATGCATCCTAATGTACATATCGTTGTTTAAAGTACAAAACCGCGTATCAAGAAAATGCAAAACCGCGTATGTGAGGTTGCATAAATTATTGTCTGTAGAGCAAAAACACCCATATTTCAAATGGTTATCTTTTTTTTATAAAGAAATCGTATTTCTGGCTAATATATTTCAGGGCGAATGGATATGGATTGAGCCAAGAGCTTGTGTGAGCAAATCAAATTTTTGGCAGCCAATGTCAGTTACGCGGTTTTGTACTTTAAACGACGATATGTACATACATATATGTAAATGTTATAGAAGAGTGCCTTGTGAAACCATTTAATTGAAAATTGTAATTATTGCTGAAGTCAGTAATAAGACCAATTACAACTCTGAAGGACTATAGCGCTCCTGATAGTGTCATTTACTCTTGAAATTCTTGGTAGTGTCATCGAAAACAGTTCTGAAACTAGTTCCTGGATCAAATGAGTTCAAGTTTTTGCTGGTAAAGTTGTAACCAACTGGAAGAATGAATTGTTGCTAATTAAAATATATGTACGAGCAATTCATGTGAATGCAATGGATCTTCATAAATACAGAAATTGATTTAATTGTTGTAAATTAACTCAGCGCTTGGCGCGCAATTCCTCGCAGTTCTCTCTTCTGCAGTTTTCTCCACTAGCTCACAAATGGCTAGAGATCATGCAAGTGCATTTGGGCTCCACGCTTTACGAGACAGTCAGCCTTCGTTGCCTTTAAACCCTTCATGTCCCGGAACCCACCACAGCGTTATGTTATTGTGAGCTTCCGCGTGGTCCAAAAAAGTTTTACAGCTTTCCACAAGCCTGCTGCCGTTTTAATAGAGTCTAAGGCCTTTAACCTGCCTGACTATCCGACATAATAAATATTTAATTTGGCCCCATTTGTCCCTCTACAGAGACTTCGATTGCGAAGACTTTCGCCTGGAATATAGTTGGGTATGTGTTAATTGGGACCTATCGTCAACCATGGTTATTATCACTTCACAGCAGTCCCTTTCAGGAATTCTAACCTTGTACAATTTGTAGAAGGATAGCTCAGGATTATCCAGAAATAGCTTTAGAACCTCCAAATGACCCCGAAGATCCCAAATTTTCTTGCTGATCATATTGGGCAGTCGTAGGGTGCTCCAGCAGGCCTCTTTTTCAAACAGACAATGGAGGAATGCCTGTAATGACACCAAGGGCATCCGTTGGATAGCTCCTGTAATGGCCACGTGGGCCAGTCGGTGTAGCTTGCTAAAGGTGGAACCTGCCTTTACTTGCGTAGCTTTTGGCCACAAGGTCAGTGCCGCATATGTGACAACGGGTCTTACTACCACATTAAAATACCAGTAGGTTAGTTTTGGTAATATTCCTCAAGTCTTACAATGAAGGCTCTCTAAGGTGGACAATGTTGGACTCCACCGGTGAAATATTCGTGTAAACAAGGTTGTTAAAAAGTTTGCAGATACATATTTTATATTTTATATTTTTCGCAAATAACTATTATTGTCGCGGAACCTACCAAAATCCAATCTAGCGTACCAACCTACCAAATGGAAAAAACCTACCTGGTAGGAAAGGTTGCCAACACTGCTCACTGGGCTATTGAGACTGTTACAGCAACGTAAGCGAAATTGAAAACAAACAAAAAATTTCATAATCATTCTTTAAAAAGTTAAGCAATGGTTTTTCTTTACTTAACTTTAGTGTTCATTAAATGCTGACTCTGAGAGGGGATATTTTCAGATCATTACTACGGAAGAGATCCCTTGGTATCTATAACATTTTCACGAATGTGATATTTGAAAGTGGTTTGACCTAGCAACCGCGGAATAAGTGGCTTTCACAAATTGAATGATTGAAATCAAATTAAATTGGTTTCGATACGAGCTTGTATCAAAATAATATGTATATACATCCGACAAGGTCGGCAGAGGTACCTTTTAGAAAATTTTAAGTAATTCGTTTTGACTATTGGACCATTATATCTTGTGACTTGATCTATTTTTTATAGAAACATAAATTTAAAATCAAAATTTACATATCCCCGTCTGCTCTGGTAACAAGTAACTAAAATAGTAACTAAGAATGCTTTGTAGTAAATATCTACCGACTAAGTTGGCATGGTATTGAGCAATAATTGTTGGTTAGTTGGTTGCAGTAATTCCAAGTAGCAGGCTTCTTCTGACAGGTGCGGAAATTTGTATTATAGGGGAGAGAGTAAAACTTGTCTAATTTTAAAACGGGTTTCCCTAATTAACTTTGCTTCTTATTTCAAAGTATCGATATTTTAGTATGAATGGATAAGGGCTTGATGCCAGGTGATCAAATATCCTTTTTGTTATGAGGTTTTCCAATGCCACGATACGCGGTTTTGTAGTTTAAGCGACGAAATATTTATCTGACATCCTTTCTCAGTCAGTCCAAGGCAACACAGAGTAATTTCTATTTAGATTATTCCAAGAGGTCAAACTAGAGCCACCGCTTCGAATTTATCCAAACAGACTCCTGATTTTGCCACTTCATTAGTTTTCTGATTGCCTTCGATGTTTCTATTCCCGGAAACGCACACTAGAGAAACTATCGCAAATACATTTTGTATATCTTAAGGCTCCGCCAGATAGAAATTCTTGTCTGCGTCACAGGGATGCTTTTGACTGACATCCAAGTCAACTCTGTGATTTCGAATAGAAGACGCCACATGGGCAACGCATGCGTTGACGCAACTGATAAAATTTGCCCAACTCTCAACTTTTGATGCACGCGTATGCGGCAAACCAACATTAATAACAAAAATGTATAGAACGAATTCAAACCAGCTGATTTTTGACCAATCAAATTGACCCGTTTTGTTTGCGGCAACGTTTTCATTGTGCCACGTCGGCATCTTCTGTGCGTTTTGTCAGTCAAAGGCATCCCTGTGACGCAGAAAAGAATTTCAATCTGGCGGGGCCTTTAACCATCAGAAACTCGGTAACCGGATTTGCTATAGCCTCTCCATATCGCACTCGGTCTCTTCTCCCACTTCAATGCTTCAGCTGTGTCGATTGTGTACAACATAGTATTTTTTTAGGAAATAAAAAATATCAAGGAAATTAAAATGGTACAAGAAAATTGGTCTGAAATTTAAGAAACTTGATAGAAAAATTATTCTAAAACTAAGCAAATTTTTTACCGAATACATTGAGCTTATACGGCGAAATCGCATTACATTATTTTAACCTTCGAAGTACCAAACAGAAAAAATGCTTAAAAGATTCTGCCTCTTGATGATATTTACTGCTTCTGCTACAATCTTGTTGATGCTCAGAATATGGTGGATAAATGTGTCAATAGTTATGTATGCCTTTATAATTCCTTTAAGGAGTCATATTTTCGCCTTTTCATTCTCAGCAACTTCCATTCGTTAGTAGCTACTACATATGTACACTAAAGCGATATCTAAAGGAATTTGAATTGAAAACCACCTCATTAGAAAGTCTGGAAGTCTGTATGATTCCATACCTGAGAATTACCAGTTGCCTTCCATAATTTATAGATAATGCCAAAGTAGCATTTGTGAAATATACGCATTAAAAACTGGAAATAAAATTTATTGGGATTTCTATTCAACAAATGCGCCGTTTATTTTGAAAGTGGCATAAGTTATTTCCCAGTTCTTGTACTTAAATGACCGATTACTGGTATGTGAACGCATCGGTTAATCGATCAACTTCATCAACCAATAGCAGAAGGTTTTGCCTTTAGTTTATTAGTTTACGACGATAGAACGAATTGCAAATGCATTCGGTTACAACTAGCCGGTCATATAAGCACAAGAGCTGGGAAGTGACTTACGCCACTTAAAAAAAAAAAAATCATCGTCTAGAAAATTTTCTATTACTGTCTCATAAAAACTGACATTCGCTCCGGCATACTTTTGATTATTCATGGCGTAATGTGTTTTATATTGATGATCACTATCAGCTAATTTGCAAACAAATAATCTACATGAAGTCAAGGTTGTTAGTTCGTCTGCTAGCAATGAAAAGTTCATCTTAATAGTATATTTATTAATATTTTAGTAAGATTACTTATACAAAATACATACTTACATCCTGTAATCAAAGTGTTCATTGGCACTTGTGCCGACATACGACCAATGATTAGTGACTTCTCGCCAGTATCGGGATGAAATGCTGAATCGTACAAGTATTTGGCGCGCCACAATTCCTCAACATTTTTGCACTCTGGCACCGGCTTGCCGGCACGATAATTGTGAATAATACGTTTTGCGCGCTCCAGTTCGTCATCGCTGGCCAAAATATTGAGTGGATTGGTGAGCAGGAAGAAATGTTTGGCACGATTTAGATATGTGCTTTGGTCATATTTGGGTTGATCGATATCGATGGTTGGCAGTGGCGTGGCGACCGCAGTTGTTGTTGTTGCAGTTGATGACATATTTAGCGTATCTATAGTATGTATGTGCGTGGGCAGTGGGGCTGTTCGGGCGGCTTATGTTTTAAGGGACACTTGAAAAATGAAAATTTTGAAAGGTATTTTATATTTTTATAAATTCACGATTAAATTAAGATACATTAAATGTTTTGACAATTCTGCTGTATGTAGTTAAGGGATATGTACTATTGTGCAAGTTTGTGTGAGAGAACGCTTGCGTTAGAGAGAGCGAGAGTCCAGGTAAAATTCAACCTGGTCTAATGCTTCAAGAGAATTTAATACGTGTAAACAATTCGCTCCGCGTTCATAAGCAAATACCTATGTATGCATAAAGGGTGGTTCAAATACAGGTTTACTTTAAAGTGAAAATAATGAATTTTAATTATCTATGAAATATGATTTCACTCATCATTGTCAACCTTAATGGTTAATGACCTTATTTGCACTTGTTTACGTTATTGCCTAGTTGTGGCAAATATTGCTAACTTATAAGTCGTCGTATAAATTGGTATACATACATATCGTCGTTTAAAGTGCAAAACCGCGTATCAACAAAATGCAAAACCGCGTATCAGCGAAATGCAAAACCGCGTATGTGAAGTTTTAGAAATTATTTTTTAAAAGGGTAAAAACACTCATATTTCAAAATGGTTCTCTTTTTTATAAAGCAATCGCATTTCTGGCTAGTATATTTCAGGACGAATGGTTAAGGATTGAGCCAAGAGCTTGTGTGAGCAAATCAAATTTTTGGCAGCCAATGTCGGTTAGGCGATTTTGCAGAATGACGATACGCGGTTTTGTACTTTAAACGACGATATGAACATTGGGATTTTAATTTAGTATTAACTAACGATTTAAAATGCTCGAAAAGCCAAAATATCGTATCGTAAAAAGAAAAACCATAAAATATTGATTAAAAATAATCGAAACAAATTTGTCATACATGTACATATATACAATATTAGACTGCATCACTCCCCATACAAAAAAAAATAGGTACGGGTTTTCCATTGTGATTAAAAATCTGATATATTTCCAAAAAATTTTTTACCAAGAAATGCATGTTTCGTCGGTCGGTATTTCTAGATTGGGCGGGAAACTACGGGTTCGTCTCTCTTTTAGCACACATTTCCGTATATTGTTGTAATATATGTATAAGCCCCCCGTTTCGCATGCTTGAACCACCCTGTATTTATACGCATAGGTTTTGAGATTATAATAATAATAATTTTTTTATTTCTTTGTGTATTTATGTATAATATAAAATATATATTTTTCGAAGAGTTTCACTTTTTATTCTTTGTCATTTACAAGTAGCAAAGCTAAAGAATAAGACGACAATGCCTATTGATTTGCAAAGGAATGCGCGGGCAGCAGCAATTTTTAGTGGCTCTTATCATATTCAATGCTTATACATACATACATACATACATACATACGTACATATATTTGTTTGTACAGTGACTCAAACAAGTGACCATGTGTGGATTTTTAATTTTATTTTCAAATATTCACAATGTTTTTCAAGTTAAATAATTTTTGATATTTTTCTATAAAAATATTGTACAAGCTTTAACCAGAACCTTATAAATCAAAGTTTTAAGCTTTAAATAAAATTAGGGAGAATTCAAAAAATTTTCATCAAAATGTCAAACCTTTTAATCTGAGCCTATAGAACTTTGTATGGTTATGCAGTTTTATTGCCCATACAATTTTTTGTTGCAAGTTTCAACCGGATAAAAAATCGCGTTGTTTTTTTATATATTTTTTTGCTGATGAATTTTTGACTTTTTTCGATATAATCATAAATTTCTTATGAAATAAAATGCGAAAGACCATTCAGATTTAAAAAATCAACTTGTGGTCACTTGTTTGAGTCACTGTATGTATGTATATCGGTATGAACGTATAAGTATCTATACTCTCGGATCAGCTGTATGTCGGCAAACGCCGAATGGGCGCGGACTCCAAGTGGTATTACCAAAGTCAATATCCAGTGCACTTAAAGGCAAGGCTTATAAAGCAAAAAAAAAAAACTATATGTAGTATGTATATGTTCTAATATGCACAAACAGGTATACATATATACACACACATGTACATGGGTACCAATAAGTGCAATCCATACATCGTTTTTGCCATCGACCTCTTGTCCTTTTGTTTTTACTGCTTATTGCCAAAGAATCTTACATAATTGCGGCTGCTAAGGAATTTAAAAAATCGAAGCACAAAATGTAAATATACATATCTACATATTTTTTGCACATTATAAAATATGTTTTTTGTTTGTTTGGTTCTTAGGTATATTGATTTAACGCAATTGAAATCACAATAAAGTGAATCACCTGCTTAAAATTCGTATATATTTTCTTATTTCTTGAGGTATTTTACGCCACGCGATTTGCTTCGAATAGGTTGGTTGCTTTTAATTATTTTTTGCGTCCCACTCCACCATAAAATATAAAAAACCAACACCGCCTTATTTTTCTTGAATGTATGTATGTACGGGTATTCACGTCGCGCGTTCGAAATACGATTTTCAACTGTTACCGTCGGCAATATACGGAAAACTGACAGCTGAGCGATAACCAGTCTAAACGTAACCGTACCAATTCCATACTATATTGTTGCTTCTATACATATTAAACAACCCACCAGACATGGCACATACTCTGCATAAATAGGCTGAAAACAACCCGGCGTCTGCGCTTACTCGCATTCCTATCTGAGGCAGCAGCACAACCTTCCAAGTTAAAAGATATCAGCAGTGGGTATGAGTGCGCAAATGTTGAGCAAACTTTGCACTATAGCAAAGAAAACTTTCTAAATGCTCTTCGTTGTACTCCCAAAATTGAAAAATAAAAGCAGAGAGAGAGAAGCTGCTTCTCTGACAAACTTCTGCCCATCTGTTTGTGATTAACCCAGCAGTGTGTTGGCCGTCGGGTGGCTGAGATACCTACATACATATAAACATAGATCATGACTATACCACGTGTCTCTGGCTAGATGTCTGGGTTACGAGACCTTAACATTAATTTATTTCCTAAAAAGGATCCTTTGTGTTAGTCGTTAACGGGTTAAAACGTTTTATAAAAAAATTGCTCCTAAATTTTAGTAAATATTGGTTTTCGAATAGTAATAAATTAGACAGACCTGCGATGGTTTCCCCCTTAAAAAACTAACTAGCAAAAAAACAAGACTCTGTCTTAATTTAACATATCTAGATATTAAAAAAATAACAATTATTGGAACGAGAAAAAGTTAAATTTCAAAGCCCTGTGCTAGGTATGAAGATGACATAAACATATGCAGAAAAGACAGTCTATATGTCGCACCACCTCTTCAAATGAGTCACAACTAAAAAAAAAAAATTGGTGGCATTTTTGGCATAAAACAATTTAAAGGTGTGCGATGGTATGTCGACGAGAAATCCAACCTGTGGCATTGGGCCATCATTTTATGTGTAAAATTTTCCGCTGAATCCGAAAATGAAGTCAAAATATAAAAAAAAGCTAATAAGTATTTACTAAGCCATTAAATGCGCCTCTTCGCTGGACGCAATAAAAAATGCCAACAACAATAACTTCTACACTAACTCAGTCCGCAGCTACATATGTTTTAGAAAACCAGCATAAGGTTAAACTCATATACATAGGTCCCTGGTCACGTGCGAATATCGGGCAACGAATATGCCGACCTTGCTGCGAAAAACGCTCCTCTCTCAGTCACACCAAACATACTTTTCTTGGACCCAAAGCGCTTGCCAAAAGCAAAGTTCTCACAAAAATACTCAAACACAGACAAAAACCTCTCACAATGGTACAAAAAGAACTCGCACAGCTATCGAACAATTAATCAATATCTTAAAATTAACGCCAAATCCCTATCTGGAAAAGACAAGAAAAAAATTATCAGGCTGCGATTGAGGCACACTAGACTTACACATAAACATTTAATGGACAAAACAACCAGTCTAACGCCTGTAACTACTGCAATGCTTATCCAAATGACATGACCACATCCTCGATAAATTCACATATATCGACATCCACCACTTTGATAAACTATTTAAAATACCGCCATTTATACAACGAAATTTAATAAATTAATACATACACCCTACAGACAATCCACATATACATAAATAACAACCATGTACCCTGTGGCAAAATGCAGCAAGTACCAAACTGGTTTGCGATGTTCTACGAAGTATCAGTTGCTCCCCGCTGAATCCCTTTTTCGATAGTTCTGAACCAGTCCTAACATGATTTTTTCAAATAGAGCGAGAGGTTTTCACATGGTAGCGGTTTTAAATTATTTTCAAAGAAATCTGTTTTCAATTGGGAATCAAATTCGTTTGAAAGAATGTAATTCAACTAAGAATTTTATTTACTTACCTTCGGCTGTAGCTGAGAGTGGAGATGTGCTTGCTGTTATCGGTTAGATTCCAGAAGTTCCTAAAGTGTTATAATCCTGATACAAATTTTTGTTTGTATTACCAAACTATGAAAAAGCACCTGTGAAGTGTAGAATGAAAGCGTACTTCAACGAAAAAAATGCCTAACAATATCAGTTTAAATTAAGCAAGCATCTCCCTGCATCCTTTTTCTATAGTTCCGTGGTAGTTATAAATTCGATAGATGAGATCTAGCTCGTTCTTTCCCTTTTTTTTAGTTCCGAACTAGTTCTAAATTCGTCAACTTAGATATAGATTTCGAATGATAAGTTTGTTTAATGTGTATACATACATCTTTGATTTGGGTAGAAGTAAAATTTGCAAAGAAATTTTCGATGGGCTGATTTGCCGCTGTTTAAACTTGACGCCGCGATTGTTATTGTCAATTAAAAACCTTATTAAAAGCAAACTGCCAAAAAAGAAGTTCGGAAATGCATCATAAAAAATGTTTGCGAATTGCAAAAAGGAACGTTCGGAAATGCATCACCAAAAAAATAATTCCAATAACGGCAAATAAAAAACTTATCAAGTGCACTCTGCGAATTTGCAACCTTCTGCTAGCGTTTCCTTTTTGTAGCACTGCGCCTAAAAATGCACAAAGGATGGAACTAGGAGATGCGCCTTTGCACAGCATGATACGGTTGTTTCCAAATTTCCCAAATTGTGTATTGCAGCAGAAAATTGTATTTTCATTAGAAGCACCCTGTGTCTACTTGCTATTGCAAATGATTGCATACATTTAGGCATATGCAGAGTAAGAGGAAATGCGGTACAAATTATTATTATTTCCGATTATGCAAATTCCGCTCATGCATAGCGCTGCGCAATTCATCGATACGAAGGCGGAAAAACGCATTAATTTAAGAAATTTACGGATTTCCTGCAACAATTAAATCACAAGATAATTGTTTGTATATATTTTTATTGTATTATTCATTTCTTTAAGCATCAATAATTGATTACTTTATTTTTATTTAAATAAATACTTTTAATTGGATTTGTATTCAATTTAATTTATGATTTCACGTTTTCATTAAACCAACATAACATCAACAATAAACATTGTACAATATCGGGTACCTGCCTAAATACATATTTAACTTAGTATTTCTTTTTCATTTACGTACAATGCCACGCAGTTATAGTTTTTTTTATATGTACGCTATTTGTAGCTATTATTTGGTAAAACAAATATGTTTATATACTATGTATGCTAAGTAACTATTTATGTATGTATGTAGGTATGCAAAGGTTGTATACATATAGGCATGTATGTATGTATGTATGTATGTATATGCAAATGCGCTAATACTAAGGGTATAGATTTGTATTTGCTTATAAGATTATTGTTTTATTTATTTTTTGTATTTTATTTATTGAAGAAGCTTATATATTCTACATATATGTTTGTAATACAAATTTATGCTATTTACCAAAAAAAAAAATTCTCAAAAAATTTGATTGGATTCATACAAAAATCAGATAAAGGTTAGAAATTAAGAAGTCAAATTTGAATCAAAGATTAATGCCCGAAATTATATCCATTAAAAAATTATGGGTGTTTTTTTGTGAAAATAGAACCGAGAACTCACCAGTTAATATCCTCATGCAGGTAACATCTACATACATAGATATGCACGTATTACAGCGACACGAAAACGTAAGAACCTAATTCATTGGCGCAAGCAATGAAAATTTTTTCCAATAAAAAAAATCTCAGAGAATTGACATTTTAATCATAGCCAATATGCACTCCTAAAATGGTATTATTTGCGAGTTCTAGGTCGAAGACATTGGAAGAAAAATCTAAGAAAGAAGATCGTCTTCTTCAATAACACGGTGCAATAAAACTTTGTACTTGTTTTACCACAAAAACGAGGCCGACTTCATCTTCTAGATTTTTTGGTCCTGATTTGAAGTGCATTTTTCTAGCACGTCCAATTTTTGAAAAAAAAAAACTGTTAAAAGTGTCGAAGAATGGCAAAAATGGCAAATTTCAATTTTTTTTATATAGAATTCGGCGGAGATTTTCCGAAGAAAAAAAAACAGTTATTAATAAAAATCCAATTCGTCTGATGGATTCCTTACCTTATGTCGAAGAGTTGATTAGAAATGAGTGAAAAATTTAAAAAAAAAAAACTTAGTTCATCAATAGCATGCACTCGTTTTCGCCAATCTTTTGATCGCGTTATCATTGCTTTTCAAGGTCTAGCAATAGTCAGCAATAATCGTTCGCCATGTTAGTCGCGAGTGTTTTTTTACAAACTTTTTTTTTTTATTTTTCCACCCCTTTCTACTCAATCCATCGACATGAGGTAGAATCTATCAGAAGTATTGGATTTTCATTAATACGTGGTTTTCTTCTTCGGAAAAAACAACCTTCAAATTATATTTTTAATTTTGTTTTGAAATTCGCCTTTTTTGAAGCTTTTCGACAGTTCAATAGTTTTTTTTTCTCAAAAACTGGACATGCTAGAAAAATTTTCTAAATACACTTCAAATCAGCACCAAAAAATCCATATAATGAGGTCGGCATCATTTTTTTAGATAAAATAAATAATATGGCACGCATTGCAGCTGCAAATATCCTTAAAAATTTCCAAAATAAATCAAAGAAAACCTTGGGCCGAAAAAATCGATATTTTGCACTGTGGTCTAAATGGCTGTTTTTATGGTCCAAAGGTTATCTTCCTTCTACTTGAAAGTAGGTTTTTTTCCAATATTCATATGAAATACAAAAAAAGTCACTTAGTTTTAAAACCCCTTTTTAAGTACAGTGGCAATTTTTGTTTAATGTGGCTGAATTATACTAATTTGTGTATAATACCTGAAAAGTATGCATTTTTAAATTTCTGAACTGAAAAGTTAACAGGAGCTCCCTCTGCAGCAAACAGACTGTAAACAGCCTCTTATTTTCGCTTTATATCGAGTTCTTCCCTACAAGGGGTTAATAGTTCACTAACAGTACTAAAATTACCTACGAAAAAGAACGGTTTCTACGCACACAAAATAGAGTATGTACTTTTATTGCTTAATAACAGTATTCTAGGTCAAATTTCCTAAAGTTAAGGTCTAATAATTTATTAGGTAGCAAAAACAATAGATTTTATCACCAAACAAATAATTGTTTTAGCATCTACTCACTCGTAGTATCCGTCTCCATATAATTTTTTTTTTTTTAAATGGATCTATGGCTTTTTGCAAAAACAAAGTTACATATGTTTTACTGTATTATCTAAAATATAGCAAATAGGGGAAAACTAATGTTAACATATGTAAAAAGTTTTGGGCAGAAAAACAGGCATTTATTTTTTTTTAGTATTTTTTTTTTTTCAGAGTATAAAAATAAAATCAATGCAAAATTAATCGCTCATTAGCAATGCAATTACCCACATTTGTTTAGTCGCTAAAGTTTATTGTGTCAATTGCTTTATATATGTAAATGGTTACAACATACATATGTATGTGTGTGCGAGTTTGTATATACATATGTCTATAGATATGAGTAGAAGCACCCTGTAGGGAAACCGCGAACTAGTGAATCAAATTTCTAGTTCCGTGCTAGACACTTATCGCCAAAAAAGGAACCTGTCCGATAGTAACTAGATCACCATCACGCCAAAATCAACGAAATGTGGTACTTAAAAAAAAATATTTATTTTATTTCACTTTTTAAAACTGCATATCGCTAGTTAAGAGTGAAAAGTTGCTGCTAGGTCAATTTTTGCTAAAAAATTATATTTTGATGCAAGAAGCAGGCACAATTAAAAATGCAACGTTTCCTAATATATCGAACTAAATGCCTATTTTATTTCTAACCGTTTCTGTTCAGTGATGCGCAAATTTGCTAAGTCCAAAATAGTCACAATACTTATAGGTAAGAATAAAAAACAGTTTCCATTATCTTAGGTGACGAATTTAGAACTAGTTCGGAACTATCGAAAAAGGGATACTGAACGAACTAAATCTTATCTATCGAACTGTTAGAACTAGTTAAAATCTCTAGTACAGAAACAGTTCGGCGGTAGTGCGTTTCCCGGCAGGGCACGAATGCATGTTTTGCATTGAATTACCCGAAGCTTTCTTCCCTCTTTTTTTAATGTCCCAATAAAATTATTTTATACATACATACTTAGTACATTTATACAAATGAATGTACACATACTTACAAGCCCGTCTACGAATTCGAGGGCGGTGAGCAGTGTGAACAGGTTAGCCTTTTTACGGCTAGATTTAGCATTTAATTTTATGCTAAAGCCTCAGAAACTTATGTCGATCTGACTTCGTGGCCTTTTATTGCTTAAAATATTCGTAATGAAATTGGGACCAGAACTATAAAAATAAGTACCTAAGCTTACTTAAAAACTTTAATATTTATAAAACTACTATTTACCGTTGAAATATTACCACAACAGTGCAAAGTACAATTTCTTTGTGAAAATCCTTTTTTAGATTTTTTAAATATAATACTATGGCCTACTTGCAGAACATCCAGAGTTAAATACATAAATAGAGTTAAGTAGATCAGAATTTGCATAAAAAAATTCAAAACACTTACATACATACATACACCGAAGTATTTTATTATCGGTGTCAATTGAGATATATTTAAGAAAACTTTAATTTGTAACTATGTTTGAGGAGGGTTGCCACCTGTTAAGAAGCTTAAAATGTGAGTTTAAAAATTAGGGGGTACCCTTATTATTAAAATATTCTTAAAGAGGGTTGCCACTTGCTCTAAAAGAGAGAAAACTTTTTTCCTTATTTATATTTTTGAAGAGCTCTTTAACCTATTTAGTACATATTAGGAAATCCAGTTGATTGACAAGGTAACATAAATATTTTAATATTGGTGTCAAACGAGGGAGATTTAAGTAAACTGTGTTTATAGAATATTTTTGAAGAGGTACATATGTATGTGTGTACATATGTATATCCTCTTATAATTGAATTTAAAGGGTTGTTAAATGGAAACAAAAAAAAATTATTTCTTAAAAATATTTTCAAGGAGGATGAGAGTTTCGAATAGCATTTAAATGAACCAACCAATTAAATAGTTTAAATAACTAAAATATTTATTTTTAATTTGAACAGTTTGCATATACTTACATATGTACATAGACGTTGTTACGTAATGTTATATTTTTGGATTAATCGAACTCCATTCACATACATAGATATATGGATTAGGAAAAATTTATATATATAAATAGCAGACATTTTTATACCTGGGTATGTATTTATTTAATTTTTAAGATAAAAATAGTAAGTTGACATTTTTCAATTGACAATGGAATAAATACTTAACACAATAATAATTTTTTTCAAATTTGTTTTTTAAGTTTTAAATTTAGGTAAATTGACTAATTTTTTTTTTTGTATGTATGTGTAAACTAACGACTGTTGTTGTTGTGTATATGTATGTACATACATATTCATACACATAGATTCGCGCTGAGGAATTGACTATTTTTGAAGGAATTTATTTTCACACTACATCTATACATGCATACATACATATGAATGAACGATTTATTACGTATGTATGTACATATCTTCATACATATGTATATAAGATGTATGTATATATGTATTTATGTATTACAATCTGAGATATATTGGAAAACAAAAACAACTTCTGTATATGTATGTTAAAGATATATTTATGTACGTAGATGTGTTTGTATTTATTTTTGTATGCATATTAGGGTGGTCTCTAAAATATCTACGTCGTAGGGCAACCCTTTATTTTGTTCTACGTATATTGAACAATTTTCTAAAAAATTTCAAGGGTCGGCTAGCTGGGTTTAAAAAAATATTTTTTTTTTATCGCAAAAATTCCACAAAATTTCCTTTGACCAGCAAAGCTGGTTTTTGAACAAGTTCCTATAACATGTCCAATTTATCAGATTTCAAGTCGAAATTTTGTCGAATTTTCGCGATTTTTTTTTATTTCTTTAATTTGTACATAGAAAAAAATAAAGGGTTCTGACCCATACAAAATTTAGATGTTGATATTTTTAAGAATTACCCTAATGTATATGTACTATTTAATTGATTTTACCTAGTTTTGATTATTATTACTATTTGTATATACTTAGTATACATACAAGTTTGTGTGTAGGCATACATATGTACATATATTGGTTTGCAATGTGCATACATATGATTTAGGCAATATAGCTTTGTTTAAATAACTTATAACTGTATTTGATTGTTGAACTGGATTCGTTATACATATTTGGTAGGATTGGTACACATTTTGTAGATCATATGCCCATACACATACAATCACACATATGCATTGTATAAATGTATGTGTGTGATAGCAACTAGACTTGAATTAACAGCAAACACTAAGCTACAGAAAATTCTTTGTGTACTTAATATTAACTTTCAACAATATTTAATTAGTTTTTAATTTTTTTGTTTGTTTTTTTCATTCTTCGTTTTTTTTTTTGGTCCATTTTGTATGTATGCACAATTCATTTAAACATTTTTAATAATAACAGCTTTAATACTTAATATTTTACTTAAAAATCGTACAAAAACTAATAAAATTAAAATTCGTTGCCTATTGAGTAATTAACGAGCATGTCTTTTGATGTATTCGGTATTCGGAATTCATATTTGATATTTATTTAATACACAGTTTTCTTTATATGTAATACATATTTTATTGTTTTAATTTATTTATAGCTTTTATGTGTAATTGTGTGTCTTCGTTTACCTTTTATATATTATGCTATATATATATATATATATATAAAATCTCGCGTGCCTGTAAATCTACAAACGAAACCTTGGGGATTCAATTAGATTTTAGTGAAAAAATTCTTTTCTGTACAACACGTTGTTAAATAAAAATAAAATTTTCTCTACAAATTTGGAAAGAAATTAAGCAAATGTCATTGAAAGAAGTGTTCATTAAGAAATGGTCTTCGCATTATTTTTTTCTTAAACATTTTTTT